>NC_092657.1:12910138-13210138 GCF_032118995.1 Asterias amurensis | reverse complement strand
GTTATTATTTGTTATGTTTCCTGGATGGACTTCAGCTGTTAGAAAACTGTAATATCTATATATTTGAGATAATCCTTTATTGGCTGTTTAATCGCAGGTGGAAATATTGATAGCCACCGACTGGCATTTTTTACATTTCAATAATTTTGCCAACCCAGAACTGCCACACGATGCAGTTCTTGACATTTTGTCCACTGTTTTAGTTTGAAAAAGGACAAATCGTTCAATTCAAAGCAACCTGCGGCAACTTCCACCAAATTAGAATGACATATGTTTCAGAAAACAGTGACTAAAGGAGGATGAAGTGTTAGGGATTATGTGCACGTTCTGTAGTAAGTTCGCACACTAGGTAGCAAGTTGATTATTTAAGAAGAGTTCATCAGCATTTTACACACAATTAATACACTTATTTTGGGCGTTTAATACATTAAAAAAATACCCAAACAGTTTAGTTTTTCCTGTTGGTGGACAGCGCGTCACGCGGGGTGTTTCAACGGTCATAATGACCAGCTGGAGCTGTTTGTAACCGGTTGTTTTCTGATACGTTTATACAGGTAAGCCCACAACCTCGTTCATAGGCCCGCGATCGATCTCGCTGCGCCTTTTTAGCATCATCGATACAGGGATGCATTACGCACACAAATACATATCCGAAAACTGTCTCATAAAAAAAACACCACACGTACAGAGCTAGACGTCGGGAAGCAGATAATTTTTTTTTTTTGTGACTCATTTAAAAACCTTCCAGGGTCGTGGCCGTACCGGTTTTAAACGGCCAATTAAGAACACGTCGCTACCCTTGTATTCCCTTAATTAAAATACGTTTGCGAAAACGGCGACACTCACCTGGGGTCTTTACTCAGATTTAACTATTCGTTGCCTAAATAGCGTATTCATTTCGTACATCATGAATTAAACAATTAGCCACACAATCCCCAAATTAATAAAACAACAATAGAAACATAAGTTTGAGAGAAGTGTAGCAGACGCATTCCAGTGGAACAGAAAGTAAGATTGATGGGTATAGGCGGCTTATATAACAAGCAATGGCAATGTGATTATTGAAGTATTTATTGTGGTTTTAAATTGGTACCATCAGGCCTTAGGCAGAGTAACATTGCAATAAACCATCCATTACATTAGATGGATAATAACAATGATGACAATTCGCTTGCATGGGTGAGCATCGTAAGAAGGTAGATAATTGCGGTCTCCCCAATCATCCATGCCCTCCGATGATTATTCCAGGGCCATTTTGGGAATAATAAAAGTGCAGCGACATTTGGTAATTGGTTGAACATCGCCTTAAGGTGTAATACATAATCGGGTATGGCAACATGCATTGTACAGTATAACCGAGCAGCTTACCGATTGGGATTTTCGTAATTAGCCATAAGATTTATTTACAATAGTTCAATGTTAACAGGGGGTGTGCGAAAAAAAAATAATAATAAAAATAAAATAAAATTCAAACCAAAACAAACTTTAAACAACTGATGATGGTTACCACAGGAATATTTCGTTGTAAAAATGATACATTTGCAATTTGTTTACTTTTGCTCCCCGACCCAAACAAAATTTTAATCCGAAAAACAAGTACTCTAACAAGTACTCGTACATGTACTCGTACAAGTAGTCTACAAGTACTCTCACAAGTACTCTTATAAGTACTCTACAAGTACTCTACAAGTACTCTACAAGTACTCTACAAGTACTCTACAAGTACTCTACAAGTACTCTCACAAGTACTCTTATAAGTACTCTACAAGTACTCTACAAGTACTCTATACGTACTCGTACAAGTACTCTTACAAGTACTATTACTATCAGTCATACAAGTACTATTCAAGTACTTGTACAAGTACACTAAAACGTGTACTCTTACAAGTGCACTAACATGTACTCTTGAAGACTTTCACTAGTACACGTTCAAGTATCCGTACAATTACTACAACAAGTACTAAAATCAGTAATTTTACATGTAATGTCCAGGTAATCATACTATTACCCTCCAAAAATATGTATGTATGTACAACACTTCACTTGATCAACTGGCGGAACCCTGCGAGGTGAACCCTTGATCTCAGTCCATTCACCCACAAGATTCTATACGTTACATCGATTAGATGAAGCAATAATGCACACAACAGACATCGAAAGTACAGCTCAGTGCATGAATATGTAGCCGAATTTGTTTTCGTATTATCGGAATAGCTTATCATAACACAACACTAAAAGCTTAAAGACAGTGGACACAATTGGTTATTGTCAAAGACCAGTCTTCTCACTTGGTGTATCTCAACATATGCATACAAAAAAAAATGTGAAAATTTGAGCTCAATCGGCCGTCGAATTTTCGAGATAACAATGGAAGAAAAAACATTATTGTTACACAAAGTTGTGTGCTTTCTGATGCTTGATTTCGAGACCTCAAATTTTAAACTTGAGGTCTCGAAATCAAATTCGTGTAAAAATACTTCTTTCTCGAAAACTACGTCACTTCAGAGGGAGCTTTTTCTCACAATGTTTTATACCATCAACCTCTCCCCAATACATGTAATCAAGAAAGGTTTTATGATGATAATTATTTTGAGTAATTACCAATAGTGTCCACTGCCTTTAAAATCAATTTGGGCAACAAACATGGACCAGTCTAGTATTATCATTGGCTGAGAGTCAAGAATCGTCTGGTTTCAAGACAGAGGGCTAGATCAGTAGCTAGAGTCAAAAATAAATATTATGAAACGGTCATTCTTTCGAAGTCTTTAAAACCCGTGGATAGACAATGCTTACTCATCCCACCGTTTGTTTCTGGAACCGCACAAACAAAACAAAACCATTTAAATGGATTACTTGGTCAGTGAACTTTCCGTGGAGGGTTTTGTCCCATGGGTTATTTATGTCCCTTCGCTACTTCTGATATTCAATTAACGGAAACCCTAGAATTAACCCTAGAAATATTTTCAATTCATTTGGCGTCCGTCCACATAGGAGTTGTCAATACAATAATTTAAGAAGTTGATCTCGAATTCTTGACATTCAGTAACTAGTAGTGTTTAACGGTGTCACTGATTAAAGGGAAAACAGCGCCAACATCTAACAATCATTCAGGCAAACATTAAGACACGCAGAAGTAATTTACAATCTAATCACATTCATTTCACATAGCGAGTTATAAATTTAATTATGATTTTGTTTCAAGTTTCATAAAATAAAGTTTTCTTCTTTGAAATGCAATGGAATTCGTCCCTTTAACGAATTTGACATCTTGATCCGAGTATTGATGTCCATCCAGTCACAAACCCCGGGGTCCCTTCCTTTTATTTCCAGATCTTCTTGAACTGTCGGCTCCCTGTCAGCTCGGCACGTCAAAGAAGACTCCTTAGAAGCCTCGGGACTTGAATTGTGTCGTTCTATCTGATCTCGGGGCTTCTCAATATTTGCCTGAATGATTTCGAGTTGTTGTAGACTTGATTCAAGTCTAAGATCGCGGTTATTCTTCTGCATCTCAGCCACGAAAACGCCCCCACATTACCAGCTATCACGCGCCCTAACTGTAGGCTAAATTACGAAGAAAGATCACAAGAGGCCGCTGTTTGTAGCGGCTATCGCGACGACTAAACAAACACGATCGAAGACTTGGAACCTAGTCTAAGCGTTGCTGGGGCTACTGTCCCTTCAGCAGTGACACTATTAAAGGGAAGGTACACGTTTGGTAGTCACTCAAAACAGATATTAATTTAAAAACTGACTTGGTAACGAGCATTGGAGAGCTGTTGATAGTATAAAACATTGTGGGAAACAACTCCCTCCGATATAATAGATGTTAAATTTGCATCGGGGATAAAGAATATTAATTTTGGTTTTCACCCATACACCGATGTGTGTTAGCACTGTATACTCAGTACTTTCCCGAGTCCTGTGAAAAAATATCACAGGCATGTTACTCGGGTGGGATTCGAACCCACGACCCTTGCAATTCTAGAGCAGTGTCTTACCAGACATGCCTGTGATATTTTTTTAAAAGGACTCGGGAAAGTACTGAGTATACAGTGCTAACACACATCGGTGTATGGGTGAAAACCAAAATTAATAACTCCCTCCGAAGTAACGTAGTTTTTGAGAAAGAGGTAATTTCTCACCAAAATAATAAAAGACTTCTAGAGTCTTTTATTTCTATCTTAAAGCAATTCGTCCAACAAGGGTGTTTTTTTTGTTTCTTTCATCGTTTTCTCGCAACTTTGATGACCAAGTGAGCCCAAATTTTCACAGGCTTGATATTTTATGATTATGACGGGATACACCAAGTGAGAAGACTGGTCTTTGACAATTCCCGAACGTGTACCTTCCCTTTAACTAACTGTAGCCCGAGCCCTATTAGGTACAAGTTTGGGGCTACATTTAGGTCAGGCTACAGTTAGGATATCTTTACGATATCATTCCCAATAATATGATGAATGTATTCCTGATTATGCGTACAGACTATCGTTGTTCGCCCAGAACATCAACAAAACATACTTACTGCGTGTGGCTTCAATTCGTAGCAAGTTAAGTGTGTACCACAGTATGAAGTTTTTTTTAAATGTATCTTTGGTTTGCTTCTTTTAAACATTTTAAATAATACATTGGATTGTTCTGGCCATAGAAAAAAACAAGTCTAACAACTAAGAGTTAAAAAATTGAAAAATATTCAAAAACCCGTTCAACAATCTACGCACTGCTTTTCAGAATCGAACAACCTCTTTTCCCAACCTGCCCACGTCGCTGCCCATATCCTGATCAAGTCACCCGGGGCAATTTCCATCCCGGTTTTGGATTCACAAGTGGTTATCTCTCTCGTATGCCACACATCGCTGCAGAGACACGTTTTCAAACGTAGGCAGGTATCGATGCTAAATCATGGTAGAGCAGACCTAGGTGTAAACACTACGTGGTTCGGTTTCGCTGATTGATGTTGAAAAGCGATCATTTTGGATTGTTTTTAAAACATGTCCGTGTCCGAATTTATGTTTGCAGCTAACGTTATCGGCTAAGGTTTTTTTGTTTGTCTTTTTTTCACGTTTACATGCATTGGATATATTTTTTAATTAAAAAACCCAATACTAATCAGGCACCCCTCTGGAAGTTGTTAAAGTGGTTGCACCCTTTTTTTAGGTCGTATTGACGTAGCTATTCGGATGTCAGAATGTCAGAAAGGCCTATTCATCAATGTTTATGCAAGCGCTTGATTCTTATGGGGAATTACTTGGTCCTTTCAAACCGACATCTTTGGGCTTGGCTACGGGTTTTGGGCTCCCTCTCGGTCACTTATTTGGAAGTTGAAGCATCACCCGTGGTCAAGTAAGTTATCCATCTTACAAGTTTGCCGGCCTGTTTTTTTTTTTTTTTTTTTTTTTTTAGATAGGGCTTCTTCATGTCTAGTGTAGTGCAACTAATTTATTTAATGTTATTTATTTTTCGAGCGCACGTGGTTTCGTGAATCACTTATTCGACATCATTTATCGACATTCATGAATACTTCATCATTATAAGCTGAATAACTCCTAGAAGGGGCAGATGTGCTTGATTCGTATTATGAGTTGCTTGGCCCATTCAAAACGCCAGCTTTGCTACGACTTCAACTTCGGGCTCCATCTCAGTCACATATTCTGGAAGTTCAAGCCTCTGCCATGGTAAACAAAAATTATCATAGTCTAATGATATTGGTTTCTTCTAAATAGCCTGTTATATTGTTTATTTCGTGTACCTTTTGGTATTGTTGTTGTATATTTCTAGCTTTAATTTTCCCGTTTGCTTTAATACTTGTTTTTTTTTTTATTTTTTTTTTTTGTTTTTTTTAAGAGCTTAGAAACTTATTTTTAGTATTAAGCGCTATAAAAAAGTAATCATTACTATTATTTTATTATTATTAAATAAAATTACCCATTAGCTTTGCCGGACAGTTTCAGCCCCTCATAAAGTAAGGTCAAAACAGTAACGACCATTCAAATTCATGCAATTACCACTAATCCTTTTCAAGTATGGTTTCTTCATGGCTTGTGTAATGGAGTTATTTTTGTTCTAGCGCACATGATTTCGTGTTTCAGTCAATCGATTTCATGGACATTCATGAATATACTTTATCATTATTAAATTGAAAAAGGTTCATGGCATTGAATGGTTGTCCAGCTCATGCTGCTAGCTTTTTCGACAGTAATTTAATCTTGCAGTCCCATGAAATCGAATTTACCTGTTTACAGGTGATTGCTAAATTGTGAAATTGAATTACTCGTTTTGAAGTTTGAATCCTGATTCAAGGAAACATTCTAAATTGAATTACTGTGTTGGTTAATGTTTAATCCTGACTCAACGAAACATTCAACTGCCAACGGAACAGAATGATCCGGGTGTTAACATTTGATGGATTTTTGTTGAATGCGCCGGTAAAATCTTTGCGTTACTAGCAAGGCCCGAATATGACGCATCTTTTTGCAAGTTCAAAATTAACTATGATTTTTTGATTTTTTGCCTTTTTCGGTAATATATAGCAAATTTTCTTGAAGATGTTTTCAAAGTGTTGAAATTATGTTGTTTTTCTCCATAAAATATTTTTGGGAGAACAAATTCAATATCGGGTGCACAAACTTAGCGCGAAAAATGAGGGATAGATTTGTTTATTATCCTTTGTAGCTCAAATCAAGCTGAAAGTGGAAGGGATAGATTTGTTTATCCTTTGCTGCTCAAAACTAACCAAAAAGTAGGAGGGGTAGATTTGTTTATCCCTTGAAACCAAAACACGGCAACATGTTTTTCACGATTTGGAGGATAAAATGGTAAAACAAAAACTTATTGCTTTAAAATCCTGTTTCGAGAGCAATTCTCAGACCAAAAATAAACAGGTTCACAATGAAATAAATAAAAAAAATATTTTATACTTTTTTGGTATGATAGAGCAACTTTTCTTGAAGATGTTTTCAAAATGTTAAAATTATACTGTTTTTCTCCATTAAATACCTTAGGGAGAACAAAGTCAATATCGGGTGCACAAACGTAGCCAAAAAGAAGAGGGGATAGAATTGGTTATCATTTGGTGCTCAAATCAAGCTGAAAAGTGGAAGGGTTAGATTGTTTAGCCTTTGCTGCTCAAAACCAACCAAAAAAGAAGAAGGGATAGACTGTTGTATCCCTTGAAACTAAAACACGACAACGAGTGTGACACCATCTTATAAGAACAGGTGCAAGTTTGCGTGTCACGCCCATGTTTCAACACTTTTTAATGGTCATAAACCAATGTTTATACACACCCACGTGACGCGCTCTCCGCCATTAGGAATAGCGAAACTGTTTGAGGTATGTATGAATGTTCATTTGTAATATAAGTTAATGATTAATAAACCTGTAAAATTCAATTACTCATTCTAACTGTTGAATTCTGATTCAACGAAACATTAATCTTCAAACGGAATAGAATGAGCCGGGTATCAAGTTGAATGGATTTTTGTTGAATTGGCCGACAATAATATTTACAATACTCGCAAGTCCCAAATTATTTGCACCTTTGCCAGTGTACATTGATGCAAACATGGCAATTACACTATTCCACACGTCGCTGTGGTTATTGGAATCGTGTCGTAGGTTACGCGTAATCATTTAACGATTGTTAATCCACAGTGGGAATGAATCTTTCATATCGGTTATGTTCCATCTGCTACGTATGAACTAAATGCAATATCTGAAAATATAACAATCTGGAGCAAATCTTGACTTTGATGGGTATTACAACGCTAATCCATAACAACAATTTAACCAAACGCTTGCCAATCGTCACTTTTAAAAGTAATGATAAATGATGTTATTAAATTAGAAGCACCATTATGCAGACAAATACAATACATGTCGTTCATGAAAGTCAAGCTGAATAATATCAACAATTAAAATTAATACATCAGTTAAGAGCCAAATTTAAAAGCCTCAATAATCGCATAAAGAGATTGTGAAAATGTACCATGAAAATATACATTACAAGTAATAAAACGTATGTTAAACTCGCCAATGAGGCTACAAGTGAAATGTTATACTTCTGCAATGATTCCGGCGAGAAATGGGGGTAATGTTCATTTGAAGCCTATTAAAAAAAATGCAATTTAGCGGAAAAATAGCTCGTCTAGAGGGCCCTGTACACTGCAAAAACTGTGGTGTTAAAATGTACACCATCGGTGTTAATTTTAATTCTTTTCCGTCATTCATATTGGGCAAGAATTTCGGTGTTAAATAGCTCCTATTTTGGAATCAAAATAAGTTAACACCAATATCGGTGTAGAAGTCTAACACCAAATGGGGAGTAATTTAATTCCAAATTGGTGTTTATATTGGGCAAGAATGCTGGTGTTAAACAACCCCGATTTTGGAGTTAAATTAATTTAACACCAATCGCGGTGAAGAAATCTAACACCAAAGGGGGATTAAATTAATTCCAAAGTGGTGTAAATAAAAACAACACAAGTAATGACAAGACAATTTGTTCTGGTATATAAACTTTTGATATTATTGCTTCAAAAATATAAATCTGAAATAAATCATTCATTATTTAAACAATAATCATACAAATAATACTGATCAAATCCAAAAGTAATAAATGGAAATTTTCTGAAAGTGTCTAAACCATCAATAAAAGGCATTTGACATCATCAATTGGCAAGAATAAAATTGCACTTTGATTTCAAGGATCAAGAAAATTAGCACTACTGATTATAGTATGAAAAACACAAACTAGCGTAACACCCTAACACCATAACAAGAACAAACTGTATAAAACAGCTGTGAAAGCTGTAATGTACTTCCGAAAGCTATCCAGTATGAAAACAATCTTTAGTAGTCACACAACATGAGATTACCAATCTGTTAAGTAGTTTCTATATTTAATGAATAATCATTGACATTACTTTAGCCTCTTGAATAATCATGACAATACTGAAAAGATCATTGTCTTTTCCTTTCTCCGTCTTGTTTCTATTCAAAAAATAAAAAGGTTTCATAAAATAACAAAAAATTGTCTTTTAGCTGTAGGATATGCCCAATAAAGAAAACTTCTTTGTACTTATCTATAGCTAACATGTTATTGTCGTTTGAGTTTTACATTTTCAGGGTGGAAGGGAAGGTTTACACACTTTACTTTGATTTGATCCCAGTAAAAAACCTGTAAGGGAGATACTATAAACATGCAAATGAGTCACACACAATAATTACATAAATCATTGTAAATTTTCTGGATAATCTCAAACATCAACCCCAAACATTTTATAAATTGGCAAGAAGCTACATACAATAAATATCATAAAACTGCACTTTGATTTCAAGGATCACAACAATTAGCACAACTGATTTTCCCCAACTGATTACATTATGAGAAAAACACGAATTAACATCAAATCATAACAGGAACAATGTACATACATCAATCTGCTCATCAAATCATGGAATGTACTTTAATTCCAACCAAACCAAAACCATAGATTTACAAACAAATATGATCTTATGCTAATTGCTCTTCAGTATGACAGCAAAAGGTTTCATTTGTCTTTTTTTCTGTCTTTTTCTTTTCAGATGAAAAAAAAGTTTAGGAACATGAAATAAAATACTTGGAAGCCCCTGAAGTAAAATAAATCATTCCTTTTGTTTTTTAACTGCAGGGTATAGGGTATGCCCAATAACATCATGTGAAAAATAACATATTATCTCAGAATGACAGAAAAAGTATACATTTTAATTTTGATTTGACAGATGAGCATTCCCTATACTTCCTGCCATGTTGA
Source organism: Asterias amurensis (assembly GCF_032118995.1). Classification (NCBI taxonomy): domain Eukaryota; kingdom Metazoa; phylum Echinodermata; class Asteroidea; order Forcipulatida; family Asteriidae; genus Asterias; species Asterias amurensis. Next base: position 13,200,347 of record NC_092657.1, on the reverse strand, counting down.
TTAAAAAGATGGACTCATGAACCTCTCTGCTCCTAAAATTACCCCATTTGGCAACGTACAGGGTAAGAATGAAGTTCTAAACAAAGTAATGGACATAGAGGTGGGTTACAATGTTTCAAAAACCTTCAATACAAAATACACCTTGTACTTAAACACCACAAGATGATGAATTTTGACAAATAAGGGTACTTCATTAGCATGATAGCACAAAACCTGGGATGATTTGTACCTACTTCCACAAAGTTTTACCCATGTAACATCATACACTTCAGACAGAAGATCAACACTAGGTAGTCTACCCGTCAGAAGCTCAACACAGCCAGCTGCTAAATTTTAAACCACACTTTCTTTGTCGAATCATGGTTGAATGTGTACCTCCTTAGCTTCAGCTTCTTCACCAACATAGTTTGTGTCCTTCGGGTTGGTGATATGAATCTCGCTCTCTTTGGTTGATATGGGGGGCTACTTTCTGATGAACCGTCATCACTGGGGCTGATAATTCTAGTTGTGTCACTGATGATGCTTGGCTCACGACTACAGGGAGCTGAAAAATAGAACGTACATTGACTTCGGGTTTCAGGTTCAGGTTTATTTTTCATAGCATTAGCAATACAATAGAAGGGTATTAAAAATAGATGTAAAAATACACATCAGGGGAAATGAATATAATTTTTGCTGTTACCCTTCACCGCTATGTGATAAGCACTATCTCTTTGCATTTTGGGTCCTGCAGAAGAAAAAAACATGCACTGAGTAAACAGTGCTTATCACACATCGGTGAACGGCAAAGAAAATGTATAGTTATAGTAGACATGGGTCTTTGTTTTTGTCCCATTAGCTTGTTGACAAAGTTCGTCCATGCAGCCAAATTAGATTGTTATACTTACTAATATTAAAATAAAATGACGGTTTCAGTTCGGGCCCAGTACAAAGTTGCTAAAATATTTATGCTTAGTACTCACCCCCACTCCTCCCCTTCCTTTAGCACCATCATCGTTATCCCCTGATCTGATTGGAGAACATCATTTATGACATCAGCATCAATGCCGGCACCATCTTTGTCATCAACAAAATAAACATCTTGATCTTTATCTATTTGAAATTTTGTTTTTACTGTGGATGAAAAGAAAGAAAATAGACAACAATTATTTTGTTATCGAAATTCATGAAGGAGCTTTTGTTTAATAAGTTGTGTCCAAATAGTGTTTACTAGGCATGTTAGGCCTAACAGTGTACATGTACTTAATGTAAATGCACTGACGAGCCCTGGCAAGTCAATACACACATGGTGCTACCGCAAAACAAATAAATATCAATTTTTTTGTCCACAAAATAACCGCAATATTTTTATGTAATTATTCATCTCTATTTTCTTATAGTTTTTTTTTTTTTTAAGTTTGTGACAAGTCTTTTAATTGGAAATATTACACTCTGCTAACAAAATAAAAAATAACACCCTCGAGTTGGCCCACCCTCTTGTCGGTGTTAAATCTATCATACGTATCTATGTATTAAAATTAGCACAATGGAATACTCCAAACACGTAAGCCAGTAACGGCCGACTAAAGTTGGTTTTCATGGTTTGACCTATGTTTCAATAAATATTTAAAAAATTATGAACTTTTGCCTTATTCGTCCCTCCTATCCTAAGTTACCAAATCACTCGGCCGGCCGGGTCTCGTTTGAGGAGAAAAGCTAAAACAAAAATTCCTCAGTTTTTATGGAACTTCGGAAGTTTTGTAGAATTAGACTCCATGATTAAACAATTTCTAGCTAGGCTAAACGTACGTCTACATACATTACTTCCATATTTTGAGTACGCCATTGTAAGCCAATCCACTATGCATGAGACCACAAACTGACATTAACGTACTGTTTATTATGGGACGTGTTCTACATGACAATTGTGTTGCACCAATCGCCCCACACACTTTAGATCGTTAATTCGCCCCGCACCGCTCAGGCAAAACTGACAAAAAAAGCTTCTCATTTGGATGCCATAAATGACTTACCAAGATCCACAAACTCGTCGTGGTCCCCCCTGAATGGGACTAACTTCCGGATGGTCCTTTGAGCGTCACTCACTCTTGCTATAGGCATGTTGATTATCAAAAACAATTGATCAGAACACTATTTCTTGGTATAATTCTGTGTGGCAGCAACTTTCTCTGACACGCTGTCTGTTCTCGCCAGCGGCCGGCAGCGCATCCCATAATTTCGCCTTGACCAATCACAGGCCCCCATTCGACACACGCATGCGCTTTAGCTCGAAATTAACACCACTATTAGGTAACACCAGCGTTTGGAGTTCAAATTAATGCCGATGGTGTCAATATGACACCGACTTTAATTCCAAAAGAATAAATAAAACTTGGTGTTGAAAATTTAACACCACAGTTTTTGCAGTGTATGATTAAAGGACGAAATATAATTTGAGTCTCTAAAGATAATATTCAAGTGACTTTTGAAATACTTTCCGTTTGATTGCTGTTCTAAAAAAAAAGAATGGAAACGTATAAAAGGGTTAAAAAATAGTTGACGGAATTATTGAAAATTTCATACTGGGTCACATCATATCCCGCATAAAGAAGTCATTATTTCTGGCTCTTGGTTTTGATGACATTGATTTTTGTAAATGAGAGCGGCACGACCTGTATACAATCGATTCATGATCTGTAGATCTCAGACAAAGCGGCTTGCACTCTTGTGATTCAGGTCAGCGTAATTCGATCGGCCAAACCTCCCTTGACGAGCTCCCTTGACCACGTCAAAGCTCACCGTGAATTACACCCGGCATCCACAGGAAATACGGTGATTGCTCCAGGAAGGAGGGAAGAAAGAAACACATCTTCAAAGGAGAGTCTTGACGGTATTCTGTATTGGTTCAGCGCCCTATCACGAGTGCTGTGGTCACTTTTATCGAAGGGGTATCGCCAAACAATCACGCTACAACTGTTTACTATGAAAGATGATATTTACATATCGTGATTTAAAGAAAGGGGTATGGATCATGGATAGAAAGATTGATGCATGGGTGTAACCATTTGATAATAATCGAGTCTTGATTATGTGACCCGCTACGTAAAAATGAGTCAGATGTCGCGCTATGCGTTAGCGTGCAATGGACGGTTTCACGTGGAAGGGGTCGTTTTGGGATTTTTTTTTTTTTATCTCTCATAGTTTTGCCGTACGGAACACCCCTACGTACATTATGGTATCATTGGAAACCTTTGACCCTTTATGCTAAGTAGTTGAACAGAAACAAACACATGTAAACAAAGCTATCCGTGTTGCTATGCCCGCCCAGATTTTGAGTCATGTGATCAGAATACTCCAACGTAATTGGTCGTTTGGCGTTTCGATAAGAAAACGACAATTCGTCCTTAACTGTAGGGCTACTGATGCCAGTAATTTTTGAAGCCGTTGTTAAATACCAGCAATCAATCACTTTGTACAAGTTTTACGTTTTGTGTTGTTTTGTTTTTCAACAAAATACCCTATTTCAGTTTACCTCCCCCCCCCCCTCCGAAAAATAAATAAATAAACAAATCACTCAATAAATAAAATAATAAGTCAATAAAAAAAAAATGTACCGCATTATGGTTTGAAATGTATTGTGGGACATCAATCAACGTGGTCATAGAGTATCGCGTTTTCAGCGTGTATGTAGCGGGGTTCGAAATATACATTGCAAACATGAAACAATATTTTCAAAAATATGATTTCCAAAACCTCCCTAAAAAAAAATCAAAGATTTGTTCGTTTATATAAAACAAAATTGTGTTTCGTTTCATTCACATAATTTGGTGATGTTTCTAGTGAAGTTTTAATTACTAATGTTTGATTTGTTTTATATTTTCTGAAACTCCTTTTAAATCCACTGGACGCTTTCTCAACAGAAAAAAAAAACATTAAACGATCACAGATTTACAAATAATAACTTTTCAGGATTTACAGACGGTCTTCCCTTGAAATATTTTTCCATGAAATGCTTTGCAGTTTGAGAAAACACTAAAAAAACAATTATCAATTATCGATATCAAGAATAACGGATTTATTATAAACACGTGTCATGACACGGCGAAATGTGTGGAAACAAAGGGTGGGTTTCACCGTTATTTTCTCCCGACTCCGATGACCAATCGAGCCTTAATTTTTACAGGGTTGTTATTTTATCAGTAAGTTGTGATACACGAAGTGTAGGCCTCTGGACACTACTGTTTACCGATGTTGTGCGTTAAATCTGACTGCAATATTGTATAGACAAATTGTGTTTGGTGTTTCAATTTATTAGTTTTGCGTAAGTTATCGCCCAATTCAATCAGTGGTTGCAATACAATGTTGTATAAACTCCATAACAATGTGATATAAACTGCTTTCGAATGAGGCCTACCCAGCGCAGCTATGGTCTGCCTACATGCACAATTCGAGGCAGAGGCCACCCTAAGCTGCGCTGGTTAGACAACGTCACAAAGTGGAGTGGGAGAAGTGTCGAAGAACTGAGACGAGCAGCGATTGAAAGACACCAGGTGGTGGCGGCAACTCCATGAGTGCGCCCCCAGTACAACATGATGACGAGATAGCCACGGACGCAAGTCTATGCCGAATGATGATGATGATGATGATGATGATGATGAATGAACAACCAAGTGAACGTAGCCCGCCTTCAGGGACAAGTAATCACTGAAATTCCATGAAATACAAACCCACCAATGGCGTCGGAAACTAATGATCTCCTGCACTTGAATTGATCGCAATCATTCAATCAACACCACACGCTATAAATAGCACAGTACAGTCACATACACATAATTTGAAGGGCAGAAAACCAATTTTACAGGCTGCCGTTAAAACTAGTCCTACAAATTACAAATAAAACACAAAGACAGGCTTAAAGCCATTGGACCCTTTCGGTACAGGGAAAAAAAAAAGTTCACAGATTTACAAATAATTTACAGGGTTTACAGAAGGTAATGGTGAAAGACTTCTCTTGAAATATTAGTCCATGAAATGCTTTACTTTTTGAGAAAACGGTAAAACAATATAAATTCTCGTTAACGAGAATTACGGATTTGTTATAAACACATGTCATGACACGGCGAAACGCGCGAAAACAGGAGTGGGTTTTCCCGTTATTTTCTCCCGACTCCGATGTCCGATTGAGCCTAAATTTCCACAGGATTGTTATTTTATATATAAGTTGTGATACACGAAGTGTGGGACTTGGACAATACTGTTTACCGAAAGTGTATAATGGCTTTAAAGAGAGCTCGGGTGAAAAAAAAAAAAAAACATAACCAGTAGTACATCATTTGGTGTGATATAATTAATAAGCCCTTGTTGGGATTTAGGTTTCAATTATTATCCAAACACATGTAAAGGTTGGTCTCTGATGGTAATTGTGGGTGGCGCAATTTCCGTTAGGATGAACACTCGGTTTTCACGATCCAAATAGTCGTAACATTATAAGTTTAGAGAAGACGATTAGATCATACTGATCGAAACGTCGAGTTGAAACCAACTGTTCATTTCAGAACCACCCCAACTCATTAGAGATAGTCATAACATGGGGGTTGTTATAAAACCCCCTCGACCCACGACCCACGACCCCCTCGACCATCGACTTTTGGGCGATCTTTTTTTCTGTACACCGAAATTGCCACAGTTCACAACCTCAGCCAATCACGCACATAATTATTTTGTATGCTGACATCGACTACCATGCCTCGCAAAACACAACAACACAGCGTACGAGACACGTAGTATGCACGAAGCAAACTTCGCGTGATTGGCTGCCGAGATCGGGCCTGTGGCAGTTACGATGTACATATAAAAAACCGCGGCATTTCCACGTGTATCTCTTGGCCGATCCGAGATTATTATCCCAACTGGAAACCTGCGTTTACCGCCCGAGTACGATTACGGCCAACTCATTACGTGATGATCAGGCGGACCCATTTCCGGCCGATCGCTCCCGTCCTGTGTACTATGGTACTACTAGTTGCTCTCAAGGTTGTAGACCCGACCGACCGAATGGCCACACGGACGTGTTTGGGGTCCCCAATCGGTGTGCACTTGTCGTGCGGAAGCGGAGAGTAAATACTCCCAATTCTGTGTGGCTGATGCAGATAAATATAACCGCAGTCTCATACTTTAAGTCAAGCCTAGACATTCTTCGAACACGGGGCGGACGGCGGAGGGTCGTGGGTCGTGGGGGTCGAGGGGGTCTAGGGGGTCGAGGGGTTTTTAGAACAACCCATAACATGGTGTTACCGCAAACATTTCTATATCGTATTTCTAATTATAAGTTTGAAAATCCCGCCCCCTGCTATTTGCGCCTTGAACACCCAGCAGGGTGGAAACGTGCGCATTACAAGTCTTATTAGTTTTGGGGTTGAACAAAGTCTTATTATTATCATTATTATTAGTAGTATGACTAAATTACCCTTTTTCTCGGAAACTATTGGCCGATAAGTACAAGCGGTGGGTCCTTCTTTACTCATGTGTATATCTCACCGCACGCTCAATGCTTCACGATACAATTGCCTAATAACCACTGAAGTATAACTACATTATTATCATTATATTTTGTGTCCAGTGTGAATTATTTATGTTCTGATAATAACAAGGCCATACCTATTACTTTAACGATATGTCACACTTTCCATGAAATATCAATCTTCAATGTGCCTCACTGAACGTCTAACCCCCAGAGCCAATTCCATAATGCTAACATACACTGTTTACGCTTCACGGACGAGTAAGAAGTTATATCGAAGTGACCCATACTAAAATCATATTAAATTGTTGATGATATTACTTATACAGCAATTTGAATAATTTAACCACTTGTGCCGATAGGTGTATCTCGCCAGACGCTCAATATATGACGATGAAACTTTACCAGATTATTGCTCGCGAATAACTACACAATTATCACGGTGTACTTGATTTGGGTGAATAACTTACTATTCACAACATTACAAATAACCACTGAGTGCGTTTACTTTATATTCGACACTATCAAGTAAAATATTATAAGTTTTTAAAGTTTATTGAAACATTACTGAAATGTCGTTGTTGAAGGCAGTGGACACTATTGGTAATTACTCAATACATGTCTGTGCATAAAACCTTACTTGGTAACGAGTAATGGGGAGAGCTGGAAAACTGTGAGAAACGGCTCCCTATGAGGTAATATAGTTTTCGAGAAAGAAGTTATTTCAAAGAATTTGATTTCGAGACCTCAAATTTTGAATTTGAGGTCTCGAAATCAAGCATCCGAAAGCACACAACTTCGTGTGACAAAGGTATTTTTTTCTTTCATTATCTCGCAACTTCGACGACCGATGGAGCCCAAATGTTCACAGGTTTGTTATTTTATGCATGTGTAGATACACCAAGTGAGAAGACTGGTCTTTGCAATTACAAAAAGTGTCCACTGTCTCTTTAACACACAAATAAATGTGGTGTACCCCCTTCTTTCAGTTTAGAAAGCGGGGTTAAAATCTTGCATCAGATTAGGATCCCGGTGGGAGGAAGTACGTGGGTTAAGTTGTCAGTCCCTGCAGGATTGTGTGGGACTCCCCGGGATTGATTAGTAGGTGTGTTGGGCATTCGGTCCAGAACACCTCTGATTTTCACACCAACTTATTAAAATACAAGTGTGTGATTTAAACACATTTCAGGATCGGAGTCTTTGAGTGAGAAAACGAGAACACCCTTATTCCTGCCTTAAAGGAACACGTTGCCTTGGATCGGACGAGTTGGTCTATAACTGAGCGTTTATAACCGTTTTTTTTTTTTTTAAATGCATTTGGTTGGAAAGATGTTTTAAAAGTAGAATACAATTATTCACACAAGTTTGGCTCGAAAATGCATGTTTTTTTTTTCCATTTACTGTGCGAACTAACACGGTCGGCCATTTATGGGAGTCAAAAATGTAAATAGCCGACCGTGTTAGTCGACGAGGTTAAAGGAAAACCACGCAATTTCGATGCATGTTGGTGTGGGTCATTGTATTCTACTTTTACATCTAACTACCCATATGTAATTTATACAGAACAGTTACAAACGCTTTTCAGAGACCAACTCGACCGATCCAAGGCAACGTGTTACTTTAAGATGTCAAAATATTTGTAGCAGTATTCTAAGTACACCAGCCCCGTGCGATGTTGAGGCAATACTATTTTGCTCTTTAAAAAATATTGGGGGAAAAGTGCAAGCTTGGGGTATTTCTCACCAGTGCTTACTGCACATTCAAGTAAAGATAAGTTGTTTCAAGTGTTTTGATATATCAGTACTGAAATGGCACTGTGGGTGCCGATGGATCAAGTGTCTCTCACCGCATGCTCAATCTACAACTTCGCCTAATATTTATTGAAGCATAACTATAATATTATCGTAGAAAATCACACTGGATTCACCAACTGAAGACAGTCAGACCCTTTGGACTTAACATAAACACTGGTGTTAAAGCCATTACACACTTTCGGTAAACAGTATTGTCCAAGTCCCACACTTCGTGTATCACAACTTATATATAAAACAACAAACCTGTGAAAATTTAGGCTCAATCGGTCATCCGAGTCGGGAAAAAATAACGGGGAAACCCACTCTTGTTTCCGCGCGTTCCGCCGTGTCATGACATGTTTTTTAAAATAAATCCGTAATTCTCGCTAACGAGAATTTTATAGTGTTTCACTGTTTTCTCAAAAAGTAAAGCATTTCATGGACTAATATTTCAAGAGAAATCGTTCACCATTACCTTCTGTAAAACCTGTAAATTACTTGTAAATCTGTGAACCTTTTTTTTTTTGTCTGTACCGCAAGGGTCCAATGGCTTTAAACAACTTCCCATTACCCTCTACTTCACTCCTGACTAAGAAGTTATAATATGTTGTATATATTCTGTACATAAAATATAAGTTCATTTTTAAAAACTTGCTTGTATAAATTCATCACTATAACTATCTGATGTAAGTAACCCCCCTTTTTCCCACAGGTCCCTCATACCTATTTTTAAAATCATCATACCTTTGATCTTGCTATATTCTTATTAATTGACCATTGTTAGTTGCATCATGATGCAACTTGCTCTCTAATTCTACCCTTACAATACATTTACCACTTTTATGGTCCAGTAATCCTTCCGTTCATATTAAACATCCTTTGTCCTCGCCACTTCACTCCTATTATTGGTTCTCAGCCACCAATTGGTTCTGAAATAGAAACTTTGATTGGCTGTTATTTTTCCGCTTCTTTCTGGATCCTTCCCTTAATATGGATATGTATTTGTTTGTACTTGTTTTAAGCCTCTGAAGAAGGTCCGGTTTAGATCGAAAGCTAATGCCACCTATCCTATTCATTATAATATTATCGTAGTATATATATATTTTTTTCTGGGTGAATTATTCATGTTTATTATAACAAGGCCCTACTTATTGCATGTACTATATAATTCGCTTTCATGGAAATATATATATCTTGTGAGTGCCATGATACTGGAATTATTAACCAAGAAGCCGTTCACGTAATGTAAACATACATTGTTTACGGTCTAGGGACGAGTACTAATTATATGAAAATGCCCCATTAAACAAATATTTAATTACAGCCTGTTCAATTTCGTATGACCTAATTATCACAGCATTTTGAGTTATTTATCAAATTATGTATATGGAGATGCTCAATGCGTGACGAGACAACTTTGCCAATTTATTGCTTGCGCATAATTACATTATTATTAGAACACTGCATTGAAGTCGAACAATACTTGTTTCCACGCGTTCCGCCGTGTCATGACATGTTTTTTAAAAAAAAATCCGTAATTCTCGCTAACGAGAATTTTATAGTGTTTCACTGTTTTCTCAAAAAGTAAAGCATTTCATGGACTAATATTTCAAGAGAAGTCGTTCACCATTACCTTCTGTAAAACCTGTAAATTACTTGTAAATCTGTGAACCTTTTTTTTTTGTCTGTACCGCAAGGGTCCAATGGCTTTAAACAACTTCCCATTACCCTCCACTTCACTCCTGCCTAAGAAGTTATAATTATGTTGTATATATTCTGTACATAAAATATAAGTTCATTTTTCAAAAACTTGCTTGTATAAATTCATCACTATAACTATCTGATGTAAGTAACCCCCCTTTTTCCCACAGGTCCCTCATACCTATTTTTAAAATCATCATACCTTTGATCTTGATATATTCTTATTAATTGACCATTGTTAGTTGCATCATGATGCAACTTGCTCCCTAATTCTACCCTTTCATATTTCCCTGCATTGTAGTCGAACAATGCATTACCACTTTAATGGTCCAGTCATCCTTCCTTTCATACTAAACTTTTTCCTCGCCACTTCACTCCTATTGGTTCATAGCCACTAATATTATCTCTGAAATAGAAACTTTGATTGGCTGTTATTTTCCCGCTTATTTCTGAATCCTTCCCTTAATCCCTTTCCCCTCTCTTTTCCTATAAATGGATATGTATTTGTTTTTACTTGTTTGATGCCTCTGTAGAAGGTCCGGTTTGTATCGAAAGCTAATGCTACCTATCATATTCATTAAAATATTATCGTAGTAAATATATTTTTTTTCTGGGTGAATTATTCATGTTCACTATAACAAGGCCCTACTTATTGCATGTACTATATAATTCGTTTTCATGGAAATATATATCTTATGAGTGCATTGATACTGGAATTATAAACCCAGAAGCCGTTCCCGTAATGTAAACGTACACTGTTTACGGTCTAGGGACGAGTACAACTTGTATTAAAATGCCCCATTAAACAGATATTTAAGTACAGCCTGTTCAATTGTGCATGACCTAATTATCACAGGATTATGAGTTATTTATCCAATTATGTATATGGAGATGCTCAATGCGTGACGAGACAACTTTGCCAATTTATTGCTTGCGCATAATTACATTATTATTATAACACTTTTTTCCCGGAACACATTTTAGGTAGTGTAACATATTATGTTTGCTACCAATATGCACAAGAATGTTTAATAATAAATATTTTTTAAGTACCAGGAAACGATATCCAAATTTTAACCTAAAAATAAATACTCAGCATAAACTGTTTCCATTGTCTGTATTGTTCTGGTATACATTCCAAAAAGAATATAATTTTTTTTTTTCTTTTCTAGAATCAAGCTTTTACGAGCATTTTGAAATAGAAACATCACACACATGTTTACCTCAATTTTGGTTGGGACTAACCCTGATCTGAGAACATCGAATAATTTAATATGCACGAGACTTGCATTTCAGTTGTTTTTACATCGCCGATGTCACGTGTTAAAGGTGTCTTAATTGGTTGAACTGACGCAATACTCGCAGAGAAAGTAAATTTGTGTGTGATACACAATCCTAAAAATAATTATAAATAAATACTTGTTTGCCATGTAGCGCATCTAACTGTGAGTTCCCCATATCATGTTAAATGAAAACAAAATGTTTCCAAAGTAAACATTTTGAATTGTTCTGAAGTTTCAGTCTATTTCACAACCTCTGGGAGACTGTTCCATGACTGAATTATTCATCTGTTTGTTTTGTTATTAACACTAAACGCCTTTAAATAAAAAAATGTTGCGCTTGAAAGGTGAGAAATTTTAAAGACAACGGACACTATTAGTAATTGTCAAAGACCAGTCTCATCACTTGGTGTATCTCAACATATGCATAGAATAACAAACCTGTGAAAATTTGAGCTCATTTGGTCGTTGAAGTTGCGAGATGATAGTGAAAGAAAAAACACCGTTGTCACACGAAGTTGTGGGCTTTCACATGCTTGATTTCGAGACTTCAAGTTCTTAACTTGACGTCTCGAAATCAAATTCGTGAAAGTTTACTTTTTTTCTCAAAAAATAGTTTACTTCAAAGGGAGCCGTTTCTCAACGTGTTTCATTATATCAACCTCTCCCCATGACTCGTTACCAAATCAGGTTTTATAATAATAATTACTTTGAGTAATTACCAATAGTGTCCACTGCCTTTAACGGATATTAACATTTACTCTCGGAATCGAATTACACGAACTTTTCAGAATGATAACTTAGTGATCAATATTGACATCGAACTATTCAATACAGTATTTAAAAGGGAACATACAGAACAAACAGTAAAACTTGTCATTTCTTGGTGGCATATTGTGTGCAGAGGATTGTTTACTAGTTGCAGGTCACTGCGATACAAATATAGCATATCAAGTACAGGGGATTCAAAGACGTCTCTTCAAAGACGGGCCTTTCTAATGGGTTTGTTATTTACTACCTAATATGTCAACCTACGTGGTAAACCAGAAATCCACTGACCGCCCAGCCTCCTAAAAATATACAGTATGCGAATGTAATGCCGTATGCGAATTGCGAAAACCTCGAAAAAAAAAAAATAAAATAACCCATCAAAGCAAAGTAGTACAGTGGCAATAGTCGAGAGTAGGCCCACGCAGTTTAGATCATAATTAATTGCCCCTTCAAAGTTGCTTGTTAATATGGACGCTAATGATGATTAAACAATTAACCTCCTCCAGATCGGGTTTGCATGGTCATGCTATTTGCTGTTATGTTATTCCCTTTTCTAAAGAATTCTCTCGTGGGTTCCGGGCTGCTCACAGAATGACATTGATATGGTTCTTTCTTACATTGTATTACATACCCAACAATGGATCATCCGCAAGCCCATCACGTAGAGTGTGTTGATTGGTCAATCCCACCTGGACACTGTCAAGTATTATTAGAAAGCCAGTGTCACTGATCCCATGACATGTCAGAGCAAGTCGACACCAATCGAACGTGGAAACACGTGCCATGTATAGTATGTTTTTTCACAAACACAGGCTTGTTTGGAGTGGCCAGTTTTTCCAGTCAATGTATCCAAGTCTGTATAAACAACCAGTGCCCAATTTCATGAAACTGCTAAGCACAACAATTTGCTTAGCATGAAACCTGTTCCTTGATTAAAAAAAAGAAGAAAAAAAAGGCTAACCAAACAAAGTTCCACGTGATTTTCAGGACGAGCAAGCAACGGGTGAGTACCAGAAACAAGCAATATGCAACAAATGGAAATTTCGTGGGTAACGATGTTTTTTTTTTCAATGAAGAAAATTTAAAGCTAGGCAAATTTGTGTGCTGAGCAGTTCTTTGGAATTGGGGCCCAGGCTAAAGGGGCCCCATTAAAACATGGCTGACTTGACAGCTCACTTGGGCGTGCCGTGGCCGAGTAGAAAAGAGCATCATGAACCGCTAAGTACATCGGCAATGTGTATTTTCAAGATGAGATGTACATGTTACAAATATTGATTTTCCTCGTGACTACACAGTTTGGCCACCAATTAAGATCGTTAACATTGTAGCACAGTAAATATTTACAGAAACAGTTTGTGAAATCATTCCCTTGGCAGTTGCTGGGTTGAGCATTTAAAGGGGGTGCATACGTTTGGTAAGACAGACATACAAAAGTTTTTGATCGCATAAAGTATGGTTAGAATCATTCGTTTGTTAGTTATGTGGTTATGTTGATTTCTAATAGTTTTTATCCATGGAAAAAAAAAAAGGAAAACGTTACAGTCAGTAACGATCCTCAAATAAAACAAAAAATCCGTGAAGGGATTATTCTACTTTTGTGGCATGTATCCGATCCGGATGTTGTACGCATACCTCAAAAACGCGGCCACATTTTGGTAGTTTGGGTTTTATTGTATAGAACGATCAATAGTGTATCCCCCCCCCCCCCGTTTCCCCGTTATATTTTACTAGCTGTAAATGGCTATGTATTCTTAAAATCTACAGCACTTCAGTAAGTAAAATTTCAAGGGAAGCTTTCTACTATCATAATCTTCAAATTGTGTAAGTTTAATGTACATCTGTACATTTGATAGGAAAAAGTACAAATACCCTTTAAGGTGTGTAGGCTAAAATAAAAAACAGGACGTAAGTTTGTCTTTGTCTTTTCTGTTTATGATTGACATTCGTGTATCCGTAGTATTTGTTTTATACAGAATATGTTTGCTTACAAAACAGTTGCTGGCAGTGAAAGCACTTGCTGTAATCCACCATTATACATAAACTGACAAACTGTCGAAGTTTGAGATCAATCGGCAATCTCGGAAAAAAAAAATATATATAGCACATTTTAACGAATAAAACGCTCATTGGGCGATAAACTCCAAACGCGAAATTAGATTATGTATTTCTCATCATTTTAGACATGAATAAATTATGCACTTTTTACAAAATTACTCATTTCATTAGTACAAAACATCCATTAGACCGTGTCAAATCGACCCATTAAATTTATAAGGCTGGTCAAGTTGTCTGATTAAACTTTTTAGGCTGAACAAATGGTCCCATTAAATTTGAAAGGCTGGTCAAATTGTGGCCTTAAATTGTTAAGGCTGAATTGTACAAACGTGCCCTTCGGGATAAAACATGATGTAAATTGCGGCAATTTGCAAGAAGCGCAAACAAGCACTTAACCACAGTATACGGATTATGAACGTATGGTGAGCGTTTTGCCAACATTTTATCTGTGTGTGGAAAACAAATATCGAATTTCCGTTATCAGATGTAATTTTCTCTAAAACAAAACTCATTCGATCGAAAAACGTTTCACTCAAATACTTCACAGTTTTTGTTTAAGGAAAAGTAAATTTAACTATAGGCTCTTTGCAGGAGTCCGTCCACGTTTTTGTCGTGCCTCGACTTATTACTTTATTTGCATTTAGATGTATAATGGTATTATTTTGGAAGATGGTCTCATAATATGAAAACGTGTCTATACAGAATTTCACAGTGCGTATTATCATCGATGTCACCAATTCCAGGCTCTAGAGACAAACGGCTAACCGTGCATGGATCGACTGCATGGCATCCCTTTGGAGGAGTCCCTTTCAAAAGAGATTTTAAAAAGGGCGTAGACAAGACAAGTAAGGAATACATAATTACAAATTAAAGTAAGAGTAAGACATAACAAACATTGAGTTTCCATTCACTGGTGAAAACAAAATACTGTGAATGAGTTTCAACAACCAATGTAGCTAATTTCCATGTAGGAAACGCCCCAAATAATTCGTTTTTTTTTTTCTCAAGAAAACATCAGCATTTGTTATTAATTATAGGCAGTGTTTGTGATTATAGTTTTTGGTGGGTTTGAATTTAATGCACATTCGCACTGGCTCATTTTGTTTGCAGCAATTGCATAACGTAAAATACAGTATGTAACTCATAGGGAGTCACATCATCCCGTCAAAAAACTAAGCAGTCTTAAAATTCCACTCAAACTCATTCCCCCATGAAGACAAATGTCCAATAAGGTATCAAATTAAAGATAGGGTCACCACGGCTTGTATCACTCACACAATGCCAAAGTATAAGCTATTGCAATACTTGTATTTATCAAAGTTGGGACATTTTCTCCGGAGGAATAATATAGCTTTTAGGAACTCTGAAATCAACGGTTCATAAATAACTGAATCTAGTTTTTGTAATACTTATTTTGTCCTTATAATAAAGCAATGCTTATAGTGTCAAAGTGATTCAACAAAACAAAATCAAATATGTTGGCATCGAGATAAATATACAGAAATGAACGCAGACTTACCCTGTGCATCCGATGTGACCACCCGTGCTACAAACATCCACAACGGCAGAGCCATCCGCGTTACGAACCACATGTACCGCCTGATATCATCCATGATAGTGCGCGGAAATAGGCGACACTGCGAGTATAAAACCAGGCTTCGATATGAGAGTAATACACACGGTGTATGTGAGGTAAGCACTGGGTGTGCAATGCGCAGTGCGCAGCTTGCTCAGTTGTATTGATAGCACGGACCATAGACAAAATAAAAAATTAAATTGTTCAGCTAAATGGACAATTCCTTATGTTTTTTCTGCAAAATCGAAACAAGAATCTTAATGGCAAATGGAACTCTGTGCCTTTTGTACTACCTAACCAAAGGGGCATACAGATTGTTTTGTGTTAGTTTCCTTTTAAACAAAAACATTATGGTTTTACAAATAATGTTCAAACAAAATACAAAAAAACAAATTTGGGGGGTTTACAATAAGCAATGATTCAACTACGGTAAACTCTGATCACAATACAGATTGTTTAACGGTAAGGAAAATTAACATTGCAATATTTCGTTGAACATTTTCTTTATTGATTGAAGGATTCGGTACCTTTTAAAAATGTCCGCAGATTTACATTAAACTTACAGGGTTTGAATATAATTATAGTGGAAAGCTTCCCTTCAAGTTACTAACTGGGGTTATGTAGTTTAAATTTCAGAAAAAAGATATACCATAACCATAGCATAACTTGTTCATACGTTTTTACATAATCCAGACGAAAACTATTTGTTTTACTAATTTTTCAAAAATACAGCACCTCAGTAAGTAAAAAGTCATGGGAAGCTGTCTACTATCATAATCTTCAAACTGTGTAAGTTAAATGTAAATCTGTGGACATTGCGATTAGTGTTAGGAAAAAGTACATAGACCCTTCATATGACATATTAACGAGAACCCCTAAAACAAATACAAAATGAAGCACTGAGCAGGAGTCGTCTTAAGCTGCGATCGCTAGACAGTGTGACAAAGCAAAGTGGAGTGGTACAATAGTGCAAAAGCTAAGAAGCTGCGATTGACAGATAAGATGAGACGGTGATCCCAAGAGTGCGCTCGATTGCAATCGCTTGAGAACTAGGTGGCTACAATTGCAAGTCTGTGGCAGGCTCGACAATCTGACGCCACACTTCGTTCGGCTTTTAAAGACCAGTGTCTGTTTACCATTGCCGAAAAGCACTGGCGACCCATCTAGTCCGTCCTAAATAATGATGACAGAACTAGCTGCAGGATTGACGAAAACTTCAAATCCGTCATGGGAAACACAACGTTAAGGGAAACCGGCTGGAAGCTCCCACTCTGCAGAGTGTGATTGGAGCCATTTAGTTAATGTCGACCAATCACATAGCTGGCCCGTGGCTGTACATTGTGTAATAAAACTTAAACCCGGTTTGAACGCACGTGCTTGTTGGCGGCAACTGGAAGGGAGTTCAATTCGATATACAGCCACTAGCATGCATTGATCTTGACGACACAGTCCACATGCAATATGAATTGGGTTTTAACGTCTTATTTTAACGGGCTTATGATTTTTACGGTTCTAGTTCAGGTCAACAAAATCAATTATCCAAAGCAATGAAGTTCGAGACATCATAACCCACTTATAGTTCTTGTTCTTGTTTTAATGATTTGTACCTGGTCAATGGATGCACACACTTGCTTTATTGATTTAAATAACGAGGGCGCGAGGGTGCAGTAACCGGGTGGAGAGTTACGGTTCCATGCGACCTGATCGGAGAGGTTTCGCAAGTCTACGGATACACATACATATACCGATTCGTCAACACTTCGTGTGTTCACGTGACGCGTATCCGCGGCTATCGTATTTTGCACACATGTTAGCTACGGATACAGAAGCGCATACACGTCGTAGAAAAACGGATACCTTTTTGCAGCCTTTTAGCTGTCTTTTTTGTCCCAGATCAGAAACACCTTCAACGGAATTACTTTCACCAGTATCGTGCTTGATAACGACAGAAAATTGTTAGTCATTTGCAAGCATTACAAACCCTTTTCAGAGACCAACTCGACCGATCCAAGGCAACGTGTTCCTTTAACAGGTGAACAATTATATATTACAAACGAGACTAGTTAACATGCCCCTTAAATGTGTAATTCCATTGAGGAAGCTGTTTGGTTTTTCGAACTGTAAGATAACCCTACTGAAAGCATCCTCATTGAACGCGATCAACGTATGTTCCCACTCAGCAAAACACCAGTAGAACTTGTCCACACTAGAACTAGGCTAACAAGATTACATACGGTAATTGATTGACCATTTTGGGATGAAGAACAAATGGATCATTCAAAGTTCGGTTACTCGTTAAATCCCTCTGGGGATTAGTAACCAAAGATGCAAGGATGAACGTCGGTGGAGGCAGGATTGCCCGAACAAATTGCTATGGCACGTGACTGATGCCGCTATGAAGCACGTTTTTTTCACGGGAGCAAGGTTCGATTAATTATAATATGGAACATGCCTCTGGTAAATTGGGTGTGTTTCAAAGTATATCTAGGCCAGAAGGCGCTTAGAGCCGTTATTTGATCCTAATAAACATTCATTATCTTGATTTGAAAAATAAGAAGAAGACATGAAGAGTAAGATGTTGCACGTTCTACGATGTCCCTGAGGCATATAGCAGTCTTCAAAACAAGTACAAATACAAGCAACGTGCCCATTTGCACCTGTTGTAATACATGGCAGCTGAAGCATTTATGCTTCTATTAAACTCATTTGGTGTTGGTAAAAACTATTTGGTGGTGTCAGTAGACTTATCAAGTCTATACAAGTACACATTTTCGTGAAAAAAATGCTTAAATAGTGTTATAGAAGGGTTTGCGGTAACACCATGTAATGACTATCTCTTTTAAAAAGAATAATGTTAAATAGTGTTATTACAATGGAGAAGTCCACCTTAACTCTCAAGGGCCAACTTACGCGCTGTAATGTGGGATATTGTTCTGACTAAAGGGACGCAAACGTAACCCAACCAATTTAAGCACGTTTATTGTTTTACGCACGGGTCAATCCGTCCAGTTTATAAACATGAACCACCAATGGGGACCCTGTAATGATTCGAACCCTCAAAAGAATTCAGAAACAGTTAATATCATCCCTGGGTTATTAGTGTATGTATTAAAGACACTGGACACTATTAGTAATTGTCAAAGCAGTTTCCTTACTTGGTGTATCTCACCATATGCATCAAATGATAAACCTCTGAAAATTTGAGCATAACTGGTCGTCTAAGTTGCGAGATAATAATGAAAGAAAAAAACACCCTTTTCACACGAAGTGGTGTGCTTTCATGCTTGATTTCGAGACATAAAATTATAAATCTGAGGTTTTGAAATAAAATTTGTTGAAAATTACTTCTTTCTCGAAAACTACATTACTTCAGAGGGAGCCGTTTCTCACAATATGTTACACTATCAACAGCTCCCCATTACTCGTTTCAAAGTAAGGTTTTATGCTAATAATTATTTTGAGTAATTACCAAAAGTTTCCACTGCCTTTAAGCATACCGACCACATCATTAGGATTACAGGATTAAATTGGATAGAACTGCATAATTGAATTGCAGGATTGACGAGCCGCATCAATATAATTGAGGCAAACTATCTTCCCCACATTGGGATTTGGACAGTTGGATGTCAGCATGTTTCGTTCTGATTGTCAATGCTCATTGACTAATGAGATCGCAGTGCACATTATTGGCAACGGGAGGTCCTGAATCCAAATTGAATCATGTCTCTCATGTAACAGGAAAACCTTCTTCGAATTCATCGGCGAGATAAAGACATTATTTAAAATGACAAAGACATTTCCTTTCTGCTATTGACGACTTTGGAGACAGTGTCGAGTTGCGGATAGTATGGAAGGTAATGTGAAAACGCTCATGTAAAAAGGGGCGATATCTAATCATTAAATCGAATTTAAAAACAATGGACACTCTTGGTAATTATCAAAGACTAGTCTTCACAGTTGGTGTATTTCAACATATGCATAAGATACCAAACGTGTGAAAATTTGTGCTTTATCGGTCGTCGAAGTTGCGAGATAATAATGTAAGAAAAAAACACCCTTGTCACACGAGGTTGTGTGCTTTCATATGCTTGATTTCGAGACTTCGAATTCTAAATCTCAGGTCTCGAAATCAAATTCGTAGAAAATTACTCCTCTCTCGAAAACTACATTACTTCGGAGGGAGCCGTTTCCCAGAATGTTTTATACTATCAACTTCTCCCCATTACTCGTTACCATGTAAGGTTTTATGGTAATAATTATTTTGAGTAATTACCAATAGTGTCCACTGCCTTTAATTGAATGGTTTATTCGTCAGGTATGAAACAAAACCATGAAGTTTTAAATCACTTTGTACAGCAACACTTAAAATATTAATAATTCGACAAGCAGTCAGTGGTCTGCAAACACTTTTCAAAAGCTATTTTACTCCAGCCGATGGCGAGTGAGTCACTTTCATCTAAATATGGAAAGTTCATTGTATTGCTTTATTGTATTGTATTGTATTTTGATTTATTTATGATGTTTATTTTGTATGTTTAATGTTTAATATAGATATGCCATTTTAACTGTTGTTGTAATATTTTACCCAATCATTTTAATTGTGTGACTGTTCATGCAATGCTTCTGCAAGCAGATTTGATTTTTTTTAACTACCATTAAACAAACCATAACACATATCCTACTTCCAATTATTTCACAGCACACTGCAAGACTAGAATTGATACAAGTTAAAATTGTAACGTATAATAGCAAACATAAGACTTTCACTTTTAATTTTAAAAAACATTTCTACTTGGTGTGATCACTTAAACTTGTCAAACTCAATTAAATTATCATACATTAACATCAACTTGTACTACATGGACAGTTCATGAAGCAACTTTGTCAAAGGGTATAATGTACTTTTTCTAACACAAAACACAATGCTCACATATTTACACTAAACTAACACAATTTGAAGACAAATAGTAATAGTAAAGCTTCCCTTAAAATATTTGTGAAAAAAAGTAAAACAATGGGTCGTATAAACAAAAACTAGCATTTGCTTTTACAATAGCCTTTTACTTACATCGTTATAAATAAAAGTAACCCTTAACTTGCTAGTAAATTGGTCGAAGAAGTATTTTATTCCTATCTGAAAGCACACAAATTCGTCCAACAAGGGTGTTTTTTCTTTCATCATTTACTCGCAACTTCGATAACCGATTGAGCCCAAACTTTCACAGGCTAATCGTTATTTTGTGCCCTTGTTGGAATTGAAGGCGGCAGTTTCCACATTGTCAAGTTGTTGATGGCTATGATGAGGAAACAGCCATCCTCTCCACACCTGTTATCGGTGTTTTTAGAGCAATTAAAGCACACAACACATTTGTATATTGTTACGGACTACGTGAAATCTACACTTTGGTCTTGTGTATAACTACTGTATAATTTGTAGAAATACTTGATATCCTTTGCAACATTATTTGAAACATCCACATTAAGTGTTACTCAATTTATTTTTTCTTAAACGTGAATGTGTACATTAAAATATTATTACATACGTTTTTTGAATTTGAAAAGACGATCCTTTTCAAGTATATTTTTTAACTTAAGTTTGCAACAAGTCTTCACGAATCCACAGTAAAGTGCATACCGTAACGAGTTTGGTTGAGTGTAAATTCCTATGAAATAAGTATGCTAACGTTTATCAATAGTATGACGTAACAGCAAAAGTGTTTATCAAACTACGGAATATTTGTACGAATCGTTACAACAGTTAGAAATGAAAAGAGTAACATTATCGTTATTATGAATATAAACAAATGCAAATTTAGAAATGATATCTTAATAAAGTATTTCATTGGTTGCTTGCTTCAATATCAAACACGACAACATCACTGCCAATTTGTTTTACTTACAGATATCCTGTCTAATAATGTGACTAAGGTATAACGTTTATTATTTGTTTTAGTAGTTATTATATGTATAATAGTATAATTAAAAAAAGTATCAGGAGTGGGATTCGAACCCACGCCTACAGGGTAGACTACGACCTGAACGTAGCGCCTTAGACCGCTCGGCCATCCTGACCGGATATTTCCCCACTTCGTAATGAAACAAACCTTTGTAATATGTTTTATATCCATATGGTTTTATTAAGTCAATGCAACGAACGCTGCATTAAACCAAATAAATAGTCCAAGTTTAAAGGGAAGGTACATGTTTCGTAATTACTCAAAACAAAGTTGACTTAAAAACTGACTTGGTAACGAACATTGGAGAGCTGTAGATGGTCAAAAACGTCGTGGTAAACGACTCCCTCTGAAGTAATGTAGTTTTTGAGAAAAGGGTAATTTCTCACTAAAATACTAAAAGACTTCTAGCTAGAAGTATTTTATTCCTATCTGAAAGCACACAAATTCGTCCATTACGAGTGTTTTTTCTTTCATCATTTACTCGCAACTTCGATGACCGATTGAGCCTAAACTTTCACAAGCTTATCTTTATTTTATGCATATGATGGGATACACGCAGTGAGAAGACTGGTCTTTGACAATTGCGAAAGGTGTACCTTCACTTTAACAAAGACAACGAACAATTTAAATTGTTAGACAATGTTTTTGAAGTTAACAACCAGTTCAACGGGGTCAATTATTTTCGAGTTCCTACTTTTGATTAACTTGTCTGTTACCTGCCGTACTCCCATGCTACAATTCTTAAGTGAGCACCCGATACATCACATTCGTGTCAGTAGTTAACGACAAAACGGGGCAAGAAGATGCACAGTTCCCCTGACACAGGTTGTAATCGTCTCCCCATGTTACTGCCTCTGTTGGTAGGTAACGGCATGCTTGTAATTTGTGTAGAACCTAGGTAAGTGATGTAAAGAACTAGGTACATGTATATTTCCAAGCTGGTACTGGGCGGGCTTGCACTGCCCCAACGACCAACGACAGTGCGCAGTGACAGACTTTGAGTTTATATTACTTGCCGTAATTTCATGCTGCATTTCTTGAGCGAGTATCTTTGACCTTTCCAACCCATCCACTCTATTCCCCGTCCGAACGGCGCATCTGCCTGTTGGAAGTATACACCGTTCAGATGAGCAGTATGGCAATCTCTATACCACCAGGCACCGGTATATGTCACAGCACAGTTTACACCAAACACGTCATTGTCCTGGTCCTTGGTAGTGAATGGGCGCCCATTGTGCCATGCTGTCAATGAATCACCTGCTGTACTCTGAGCATCATATGAACCGACATGGAGAGTGTACTTGTCACCTGTAACACCAAACTCACCATAAGAAGCCCAAGCTCTGTTAGACTGCCAATCTTCCAAATCTACTCTGAGTTGCCATTGACCCGATTTAGTTAGGTCACGCAGGATATCATTCCCTAACCAGAACTCATTATGCAGATCACCAAACCCAGATTGGTATTCAGTCCAGTTACGGTAAAAATCAACCGAGCCGTCTTGTCTCATCTGGAACACGATCCAGCCTCCTCCATCAGTCTCCATATCGCAGTAAACATGTAACCCACCAGATGGACTTGTTGGATAGATTGTGTATATGCCACTCCTATGATAACCAGCTTGATACATCATCAAACAACTGCTGTAACTTGCAGTGCTCTGTGCTGGGTACAGAGTGTTGTTCACATTGTCATCATAGTACACACTTCCTTGCAGCTCAACGAAGTCATCTGGGTCGCGTGACCTGCTGCCGTCATTCAACTCACACAAACGGGTTGTTATGTGATAGTTGACTGATACACACTGTGGATATATGTGAAGCAATGTCGCACGCAGTTTACTGAAGATGGTTCAGTCTTCCATTTAAACACATGGTTCAGCAACGCACGATCGCGGACCATGTGAAAGGCTGAACCTTTTGTGATGCACTCACTTGTGCAACTTTCCACCATGGAAATAATCATGACAACAACCATGACCCGTTTCATGATGAAGATAATATGAAAGTTGCCATATGTAATCTAGTATCTTCACTTGGTGTTGATCTTTGACTGTACATCAATTACATGGACAGACCTACCCGCACGGCTAAGTACCGAACATGCACTGTGGCCACAGCGAAAAAAAGATAGCTATGTAGTGTATAAACAACAATCTTTGTTGAGCAATTTGGATAACGTAGCCTTTCCACCATGAAAATAATCAAGACAGCAACCATGAACGTGTCCGTTCTGAAGGTAGCTAAGAAAGCTGTTAGATGCAATGCAGTTATCTTCACTCGGTGTTGGTCTTTAATTGATTGTCAGTTACAGATACACCCTTACCCGTACGGTTAAAAACAAGCACTGTGGCCGCAGCGAGAGTAAAATTGAGTGTGATGCTCGAGAAGCAGTTTGCAATATTTTCAAAGCAATTTGTGCAGCGCACCCTTTTTATATTTCATAACAAAGTATTACATTGTTGATGAAACTGCTTTTAGTATGTATCGTATAGTATTACCTATAATTTTGACCTAGTCGGCCTAGATTAAAGCCATTAGTTATTTATTCAGCTGAGTGCAAAGTTGGGTTTCTAGGACACTAGATAATGTATGATGGTGGTTAAGAGGTTTAATAAGGTTATATTGGCTAAGTGGCTTGTTTAATTTATGGACATTGGGGACTTTTGTTAACTATAAAAAGACAGTATCTCAACTATGTATGAACAAAACTGTGGACATTTGAACCTAATTGGTCATTGAAACTGTGAGATAATAATGAAATAAAGGGCACTCTTGTAACACGGTAGCTGTATGGTAAGCACGGATTATTCGCTTAGGAGTGACAGCATTTAAACACCAGTTTATTGTCAATGGATATCGAAATATGATATGCTTGGAATTAATACTATATCAGTGATGAATTACAACACATCGGATTGCATAAGTCGTTCAGGAAACTAAATGCCATGCTATTTGAGACCGGTGTAATGTGAGTATCTTAAGGACTCCACATTGATCAATAATCACCACTACGAGGAATTCTATGGAAGAAACGATATAATAAAACTGTCTTATGGGGGAAAGACGATGTCTAATTTTTGTAAACCCTGCGCGTCGTGGCCATTTTAGTTGCAATGCCCCCATGGTTTGATATCAGCGCACTGGAAAGCTTTTGATCAGTTTGAATTGTTATACGTTATAATGTTCGTATCCGTGTGTGTCATTAACCTAAAGTCACCTGGAAGTGGTATTTTATTTAAATAAAGCTTTTGTCACTAAAATATGTGTTTTTATGAGAGGAATGTGATCAAAAAGTTATCTAAGGTTTAAAAATCTTAGTTTTGATTGTATTTACAAATTTACGAGTAGGCTCCGATCCGAGAGGGCGTTGTTCGTGACGTATTTCAAGGCGCGATATTTGGAGAGAAAATTTGTATTCGGGCCCCCGTACTTTACGCCTGGGAACATGGCACATCAAAACAAATTTAGACACGATTTTACACACATACGTACATTGAAACTTGAACATGTTGAACGCCTAGTGGTTTTTACAAAAGCTATTGCTGCTATTTTTATTTAACTATGCGACTTTTTAGTGACCAAATGGGTTGTAAGATGTGGGTCTGCCTACGTATTATAAAAGAAATACGGCCACGGAGCAGACTTCCTTGCACGCACTATGGCTGCTGTATAATGAGCGGACGGTCACATAGGACCTGCACGCACGGTGAATCGCATGCGGTACCAAAAAAAAATCGTGTCACTTGGCAAAAGCTAAAAACATACCCTCAAAGTTCAAACTTACCCTTTTTTTCACGTTTAGCAAATGCTCCTCTGAGTTCGTCACGTCTTTCAGATACCTTTTTTCGACTTCCCACTAGCTAGAAAAATTGTTGGGACGGCGTCGTGTTTAAGAATGACTCTTCTCGTCATGTCAAATGAGTTGTGTATCCAGGATTCGAAGCACGACGGCTCTAAGTGTTCGCTGCAGCGCTGAAAAAGACGTCGGACCGGACCACTTTGCTCTAGTTAATCTGACTTTCGCAGCCCACAACCGCCTATACTTGAGAGCTGCAGGAAACAGATGAAGACTGACCCCATCTTTAGTTGTTTTGCTGCATCCAGCAGCAATACACCTGGTCGGCATTGCCGGAAAAATGCCAGAAAAAAAAACTTTTTCGCAGCGTACAAACTCACGTCTTAGAATTACATGTACTTTTGCACGTGTGTTTATCTACGCATCGAGGGGGGTCTATGTTTGATCGAGGTAAAGTCTTTCTTTTCCTACGTCACAAAAGGGGTAGGCGGAGTCAACCCCCCAGTCACTTAATTAATTTGTTTAACATATAAATCGTGACAAAACAATTACTCAAAAAATTGTTTTGTTGTTAATAAACATATACTCTTATGTTTAAAATAAAAAACAAAATCTTATTTCCAGGTGCCTTTAATCACGAAGAGCCCCGGGGAATAATTTACAAGTTGGATCCACTGGGCAGGATCGGACGGTGTATTATATTACGGGTAAATAATTCTGATTAGGGGGACAATTGAATCATGCTATTTAAGATCGTTGTAATGTGAGTAACCCATGGATTGCCCGCAATCAATTTTCATCCCTACGAGGTATCTGATGTTAGAAACGAGTGAATAAGAAGAGTACATGGGACATTACGAAACATGTTGGTGTTTAACCCTACAGTGAGGGACCATATTGGATGAAACGCCCCCTTCGCTTGTTGTCAGCACGTTGAAAAGCTTTGATAGTTGTAGGTAAGATGATATAAGACTATATGTTAATGAACAATAAAACAATTGTTTTAGTAATTGAATGTCACGATTTATATGTAAAAAAGAAAAGGGGTGACTCAGCCTTTTGTGACGTCAATCGAGGCAGACTTTGCCTTGATCAAACATCGACCCCCATTGAATTTGCCTGCAATGCGTAGAGTACGTTCAAGTACACGGAAGTCCAAGTGAGTCTTCAAAAACAACAAACCTGAGAAAATTTAAGCTCAATTTGTTTTCTAAGTTGTGAGATATTTATGAAAGAAAAACACTCTTCTCACAAAAAGATGCTTGATTTCGATACCCTAAATTATAATCCTCATGTCTCGAAATCAAATTCGTTAAAAGTTACTTCTTTCTCAAAAATCACAATACTACAGAGGGAGCCGTTTTCCGTAATGATCAACAGCTCAACATTACTCGTTACCAAGTAAGGTTAAATGCTAATAAATAGTTTGAGTTATTACCAACACGGTAGCGTCCACTGAATTAAATGTGATCATAAAGACAATTATTGAAAATCGTGTTTCTACGTAAAATAATGTTTGTAAAGTTGTATGTGCATTCCCTGAATTTACAAGGATGTTTAATAAATTACATCACGTTTCTAATTCGAGCAAGCCAAAAGTGAAATTCTTAATAGTTTAATGAAATACAAGGGGTTTTGTTTAGAGGGGAAATTTAAGTTAAACATGGACCCTTGTGCAGGCAAACCATGACATTATTGTCGGGAGTGAGAACACGGTGGCAACACGTGATGGTTTGATGGTTTTCGTTGTGTTTATATTTATATATTATGTTTTACAGACATGACAGTAGGAGTGGAACACTCCGTTAGCCTGTTCAAACGAATAAGGCAGCACAGTGCCACCTTGTAAAAACAAAATTGCCATTATGTCAGTCCTGCTTCCCACTCATACACCTTCTCTTATTGTGGCTCTTAGACACATTTCCATTGAACTGAGTTACGCCTTATGTTTTAAAAGCTTGGTTTTCAATGCACGGTTCGAATTCGACGCATGAGAAGCTTCGTAAATGACAACAACTTCAGCTTCTGAGAGGGTAAGTATTTTACTTTGATTTGGACTCGTCTCATAAAGACCGTGATTCAATAATTTAGGCCAGTCACAAAACTTAATTTTATTTTTGATATTATGTTCAGCTTTTGAGAAAGTTCCGGACCCACTATTTCAATAGCAGGTCCTCACAAAACCTTTTTATGGTCCATGTATCGAATATCTCAATTTATTGTTACTTGTCACATTTATTCTGTTCTTGTGCTTTGCTTAGTTTCTCTCTTTCCTCTGCAAGCAATTTTTCGGACATAATATCTACACAACTGAGTGACAGCATGAGAGCGGTGCATATATCACCCTGATGTATTATCACATAGATGCTCTCGAGGATTAGAGATGTAGAATCAGGGACTCCTCATCTCGATAATGAAGGAATGCTAATACCTGAAAGAGTCGAGACCGATTACAGGCACATCGGCTGAAGTCTCCCCTTCTACTTTATTACAGATTCCCTCCTCTTGATTATATACAATAAATATCTTAGAACAAATGATCTTATATCACGTGCCTTAAGTACTGCTGGTTCCTACTGTTCGCCTTGTAATTACACAGCTGAACAGTGGATGTTTCATCCCGTCTTTAAGTCTCAAGAGAGGAGGAAAGTCTGGCATCGCCTAGCCAGGGCAATTACAGCGCTGTGACGAATTACCCCGAAGGGACAGCCCAATTCCAGAATGTTGCTAATGTGTTTTATGTCAACAACTGTATTTTTTTGTGTTAAAAGGTAATATTAAACATGGCCGTTGAGTACGCATAAATGAACGTGTTTGTGTACGTTTTACTTGCAGTGGGAATAAGTAATAGTTTACCTTTACACTTAATGTGTGTAAAAGGCTCTTTTGGCTTTTCTGAGTTATGTGAAGGAAAGAAACACAACCACAGGCGTGTTACTCTACCAGAACTCAAACCCGCGCCATTAAACAGCTAATGTCATAACTACCCAAAACTGCCATGTAGTAGGTAGAGGCATTGTAAATCCTAGCAGCGGGCACTGCGATGATATAAGCCTATGTTAAATGCATCGGGATTCGACAGGTACAAGTTTGTCATTTAGTTTGTGACCATTACACCGATGTGTTTAAAGCACCATATATCCACAGACAAACAACTTCAGAAATCATTGGCGCTTTTCACACTGTATATCTTATGCCCGGGGAATACAGCCCCGGAGAGGCCCCGGGACTTGTCTTTTTCCAATGGTTACCTCGGCGCACCTTCACGCTGTATCACTATTCCACGGGGTTCCGGTTGCACGTTTCAAGATTACCCCCAGGGTTTTACCGCTTACCCCTAACCCAGAGTAGGGATAGGCCGGGTCAGACAGAGGGAGACCAGGGGTAAATCGATCTTAGTGTGAACGAAAGTGGCAAAAGATGTTAGTGCCTGGCAAGGGTGGGCAGTTCAAAAAGAAATATCAATGACGTCACAAAAATACAATACCGCCCTCTAGCGACAGGTTGAAAACTCTTCAAAATTGACTTTTTAAAGATGTGTGTGGTGAAGTTTTGTGTAATCAGTTAAGACCGTTATTCCCCGGGTGCAACCCCGGGGAATAAAGTAGCGTGAAAAAGGCGTTACTCAGGTGGGATTCAGACCCAGGCCCTTTTTTCTTGTTTTGGAGAATCATCACGTAGGTTCTTTTCATCTCCGACAAAATCATGCTAAACTTTTTTAGCTGCCATTTTTCAAAGTTTCTCGTGGAGACAAAATGTTCGTTGTAATCGACGTTGTATTGAAATATGATAGGGCGGAACGAAACAAATGTATTGCTTTTGGCCCAATAATCTCAAAAAGCTGCAAAACCACAAACTATTGCTTTTGTTTTCTCTCTGAACAAGTAAACCGGGCACCAGTAACATACGTTAAGTGGGAGTCTCTTTTGGCTGGTAACCATATTCTGGTTAGCATTTTAATGTGCTTAGCTTTTTTTTTTTGGTGATTAAGCAACTGTTTGAAATTTGCCACTTTCTCTATTATTCTATCGTGGCCAGAGACATTTTGTTTTTTTGCCTAATCATTAATTGCTTCGTAACGTCTGTTCATTATACTCAAACGTATTAAGAGGGCTGCACTTCTAAGGAAGGTTAATGACCGAAACAACACATTTATTTCGAGGGATAGTTGTGTAAATCGTACTTATTTCAAAAAAAAAAAAAAATAATAGCAAGTAGTTGTATTGCCCACAGCGCACAATATGAGGGCAGCATGTTACGATCACTGGAGCTCACAGCAGATGTTATAATCGATACATGGGCGATTTAAAGTGATTATTCGCTATTGTTAAGTTACAGTTTAATCTACCGAAGAAAACTCATCTATGGAACAGGTGTTTTTGTTGACCGAAACTTCTTGTACCGGCGTACACAATAAAACAATTACACAATACCCAGTTTGACCACTGTTCGTCTGGTGGACAAAACCCATACACTCATGTAATAGTGAGATTTGTAACCCTATTCAAAGTATTTAACACACATCCTGAGCTCATTGAGGCTGCATCTTCACATCGTAATGGATTGATTTCAAATAGATCCGCTTTCAATCTTATGATCTTCCATCTGCGCTTCGGCCTTTGCAGATAATCAACAAAGTCTAGGCACTTACATCCAATGCAAACATCAACACAGTCCACGCGCTAAAGCCAATACAAAAAAAAAAGGAAATATCATTGCATTTGCCTAGCAGGGAGCTTGATCTTTCAATACCTTCTCTCTTATCGGCCTCTGTCAATTGATGGTTTGATGGTTTGAACTCTCCTTGAATCGGTCAATGGTTGGTCAAGTTGCATGTCTAGGTGAAAATCCAGCATTTCTTTTTTGGAAAAATATTCGTGAATTTAAATCATAAATGATAAGTTTATTGTGAATGGACATGTTACATATTGTACGATACGGGGGAATATAAGAGAAAATTTTACAATGTTTCCTTCTATTTATAAATGTTTATAATAAATATTAAGACTGCCAAGGGAGTTGAAATAATCCACAAGACGCTAAGCTACAGATAATTATAATAATGTGTGCACTATCAAACGCATGCATTGTTACAAACATGAAATTGTACATTCACATTGGTTCATACAAAACAGAAAGAAACAAACACGGGGGGGGGGGGGGGCAATTAACTCAAGTCACGATGTTTAGAAAACCTCGATGTCATGCACTAAATGTTCAAGACTTGCACTCCAACCTTTTTAAAGTGCTCGGAAGACTAGCGCTTCATTGAGCTTAGTGCTTCACATAAGAATAGAAGCGGGGAATTGTTACACACGATGACTTTACATGGAAGTGCAACCGCCTTTGGTCTAGTAAGTTGCCCTATATCGGCTACAACCGGAATGCGTAACTTTGTATCTACTCATTTGAATGTCGGCGATGTCTTGCTCGCAGTCCTTCAAAATAACTGAGTTTTCGCGAGTTATTGGTTATTGTTATCACGGTTACACCCGAAGTAACCTAATCTGTATTATTTGGGGCAGGCCACTTGAATTGGTGCCAGTCCTAATTACCAACTGCTTCAAGCTAGAAAGCATACTGGTAAGTATTCCGCCTAAAAACGTCAGCGTTTGTTTTCTTTAAGTTCTACATCGGTGCCAACAGTGCTCTGAATACTATACTTTGAACATTGAACAAGAATAAGAGCAGTTCTTAATTACCCATGTATCCCGACAATGTTTGCCAAAACAACCCGACTCCGCAGCTGAAGCTCTAATCAATTAGGCGGCATCGGGGCTGCATCAATCGTTGGTCTCTGTTTCTTGATTTGACGCTCATCACCATCGCTTTCTCTCTATGCATTAGTGTTTTATCAGAAAACTTTTAACTCGCGAGATTTGTTTCTTATAAAGAAAAAATAGAAACTGCAACTAAGTGTACCCGATAGATTGTTCAAGATTGTTTTTAGCTTGGTTTGAACTGAGCGGTAGCCCAATGGTTCCACATACCCACAAACATTAAGTAGTTTCTCAAACGTGTCCGCGGGGAGTCGATTTCAAAGACATCCTAGAATAAACAAAATAGGAGTAGTAAATAAGAGTATCTGTTATGGCTAAAGTTATTCGTTGATATGTCTACGATGCCGTTGTAATCACTCATCCGCATACATGCCCTCCTCGTGTAAAACATTCAGATTTGATTCGAGTATTCATTTATATTTCTCACTACTATGATTAGTTTGGGTGTTAGAAACGGATGTTTTGACAATTGATAGCCCCGTTTTAAGGGGCCATTTTCAGTTCACATTTGTTCAATTATTATCGCATTTTTGGGGTCACTGTCACTTTAATTAGTGTTCAATTGTTGATATTGTTGTCTTAGTTTGTGTTCATTAAGCGATTTGGTAAGCTATGGCGCTTTCACAAAACGTTACACTACTGCTTTCCAAGATACTTGACTGTAGCCGATTAACTCAATTCCAACCCAACCCAAGGCAATCGTGTTCAACCTATCTTGGAGCCGAAACTTCACAATGCAATCAAACTGCACACCTATCGATCAGCGCTGATTACTTCGTAAAATGAGTCTCAAATCGATCTTGTTTGTGACTTTCAAGAAGGCACACGGATGAAATGACAGGTGCAGACATTGTGCGTAAATTACTTTAAAGGTACTACCACTCAAAATAAGTGAACTCGAGACCTCAGCTGAGGTCTCGAAATCAAGGCATCTGGAAGCACACGTGTTCTTGCAACTTCGACAACCAACTGATTTCAACTTTTCATAAGTTTGTTAATTTATGCATAGGCCGTTGTTGAGATAAACTGTAGTTCTTAAAGCCATTGGACCCTTTCGGTACAAAAAAAAAAAAAAAAAAAAAAAAAGTTCACAGATTTACAAATAACTTACAGGGTTTACAGAAGGTAGTGGTGAAAAACTTCTTTCCAATTATATTTCCATGAAATGCTTTGCTTTTTGAGAAAAACAGTAAAACAATACCAATTATCGTTGTCGAGAATTACGGGTTTATTTTAAGCACATATCATGACACGGCGAAACGTGCGGGTACAAAGGTGGGTTTTCCCGTTATTTTCTCCCGACTCCGAAAACTGATTGCGCCTAAATTTTCACAGGTTTGTTATTTGATATAGAAGTTGTGATACAAGAAGTGTGGGCCATGGACAAAACTGTTTACCGAAAGTGTTCAATGGCTTTAAAGGAACACGTTGCCTTGGATCGGACGAGTTGGTCTATAAAAAGTGTTTGTAACCGGTTTTTTTTATAAAATGCATATGGTTGGAAAGATGTTTTAAAAGTAGATTACAAAGATCCACACAAATTTGCCTCGAAATTGCGTGGATTACCTTTTACTGTGCGAAACATTTGACTCCCATAAATGGCCCACCGTGTTAGTCGACGAGGTAAAAGGAAAACCGTGCAATTTTGAGGCAAGTTTGTGTGGATCATCATATTCTACTTGTACAACATCTTTCTCCCCATATGCATTTTATAACAAACGTTTACTGGAAACATTTGGCAATTGTCACATACTTCTTACATGTCTTCTTACATGTGAGAAGACTGGTCTTGAACAATCACCAAAGGTGTCCAGTGCCTTCAAGAAAGAGGCATAAAATTAAGGTTTTCAGAAAAACAGTCAAAGTGTAGTGGTCGTAAAGGACGCTTTCGACGAGGCTATATCGCTGTGTCAGCGATTTTCCGGAACATGTCAAATAATGCCTTGCGTATGTGTGTTTTGTTTCTTTTTTTGTTTTGTTTTTGTTTTTTTGCTGACGTTCGGTAATTACATACAAACGTAGTTTTGAAAGCAAAACTGAATTGTGTGAATTTGCCCAAATATCTATCAACACCGGGCACGGGCGAACCTGATATTTTTACAGCATGAATGTTCGCGGTTATAATTTACGCAAACTGATGGATAGTAATGATGACTTGAATTTATATTTAGACAAACATTGGCGCCAAACTAGTAATCTTTTCTAGGAAGCCTTTGAAAGCATATTCATCACGGGATAATTGCGTTTGCTTAGAAAAAGTATTACAACCCCGTCTGGCTGCAAAGTCCATATGGAATGTTGTTAACTTGCAATTATGTATACAATCATTCCATAAAAAAAAAAAATCTCCAAATATGGTGGCCCTGAAGGCATTTTGAAAGTATTAATTTAAGTGGTAAACAATAGTAATGAATCCTTTGGCAATATGTATCTAAATATGTATTATTTGACAAGTAGTATAAGGGCTAATTAGAAATACAACAATCAAGGCACTATCCCTTTTTGGGGTTTTCAGCTGTTGCCATGTCTTCGGTTCGAACAGCTATGTGGACTCAAACACGTTGTATACATGTCACGCTTTGCAATGATAGAGCGTTCCCGTACGCGATTTGTTGTTTACCAGAATGGTAAAGGCCAAGATTTGCATACCTCGCTCCCATTGGCTGGTTGCTGGTCTGTGTTTAAGTATGCATTATTGCACGTTGTACACAGAAGGGAAAGAACAGCTGCATTTATTCGCTCATCACATACCACTTTTCGTCAGCCTTGACGATTCACAACCTCCATGGTTTCAATTTGCTAGACTCCTCAGAAAAAAAAGAGTTAAGGTACTGGGTGGTCGAGTCAATAAATTAATTTTTTTGTTGGTTGGTTAAATGCATTGGGTGAAATTCCTATCATTTAAAGAGTATGTGATATGCATCGCATCGCAAATAAAAGTCTATGGACTGTATGGATATGCAACAACTTTTCAATGCATCAGCAAAACCCAGCCAATGAGAAGCGAATGTGCTAACTTTGACCTTTACCATCCTGGAAAAAAAATCGCTTCCCGTACGCGTATTTGCTTTAAATATTCTACTAACTGTGATTAGTTCCAGATTGAATTTGTCTCTGCTGCACATTTTGAACATTACGTAGCATACAGCATTAATGGTTACATACTCATCCACTTCGAGCAATCACTATAGCTGTACCTCAATGCAGAAATAAAAGCGATGACGCTTCTTACATCAATTTGGGGTAATATTTGTTTCTGGTTACCGTACTGTACTTCGAAGTTATATGTTTCTATTGAAGTATACTAACCAAAGCTGTAGCTGTTTACTTCTTACCACAAAAGTTTGTTTAGACCCTTTAGTTAAATACTGATTAAGTTAAAAAAAAAAAAAAAAAATAACCGCTATTATGTGTTTGCATCAACAAAACAAAACAAAACAAAATTAGTGTCAAAATAAACCAAAAATAGCAACTTCTTGATCTGACAACCATTAAAAGGGGAATCAATGTGTGGTGAAGAGGTTTTCAAAAGAAATAGCGAAACGTGTCTGACGTATTTATGAACTGTCATTTAAAAGCCTCAACTACTAAAATGTAAGGCGGGGAAAGTGCATTACACGGAACGAGGTTGGGTAAATTTAGTTAGGAACCAAGATTGAACATTACGGCGGCTACTGGGGCGTCCGTTCAAACCTGATTCAATAGACATAGAGATCAATCATTTATAGCATAGATAAAGAACCATGGTTACATCAAGTGAAGCTTTTAGTGATAATTACATAATGTCACTCATGTTTATTGCTGTAAACTGCTGTGCGTTTCAAAACGACTTGTGTAAGACAGCCGAGTGGACAACAAGTCAAATTACATGTAAGAGTGCGGTGCAGTTTTGAAACCGTTTTAAAGACACTGGACACTATTGGTAATTGTCAAAGACCAGTCTTCTCACTTGGTGTATCTCAACATATGCATAACATAACAAACCTGTGAAAACTTGAGCTCAATCGATCGTCAAAGTTGCGAGATAGTAATGAAAGAAAAAAAAAAACATTGTCGCACCATGGTCACACGAAATTGTGTGCTTTCAGATGCTTGGTTTCGAGACCTCAAATTCTAAATCTGAGGTCTCGAAATCAAATTCGTGGAAAACTGACGGTAAATCCATTCGGAGGTTCCCCCCGTACTATTTTCGCTCTCATATTACAGCTTCCTGACGCTGCCCCTATCCTACCCTTTCGTATTATGTCTGTATGGCTTTATCATAAATCAATATCCCACTCGGATCTATTACGTTTTACTTGATGCGATGTCATGAAATATTCACTAGCGAAGGAAAACGGTTAGTGAGCCGGAGTTAACGATTTTAATGCAATAATAAGCTTTGCCCTGGAGCGAGAAAACAACGCAAAAAGGCCCGGTCACACAGGCCCCGATAACGAGAACGAAAACGAGAACGAAAACGAGAACGATAAAAATGCACGCTCGCGATTGGTTGAATTGCTCCACGCAGAATACGCCCACGCTCATTCAACCAATCGAGGGCGTGCATTTTTATCGTTTTCGTTCTCATTATCGGGGCCTGTGTGACCGGGCCTTAAACGCAAAAATTTGCAACCAAATATAAAATATGCAGTCAGCCATTGTACGTACACTGCAGGTTTCGTTACGATAGCTTACAATGGCCCCTGTAGCCCCTGAAAATAGATCCAAATTCTATGTCAAAATTACCGGGTCCGGTTCAAAAGACCAACTCAGATTTGATTTCCTTTACGGCGAGTTGCGTGACCATAATCCGTATCACTTGCGGGGAAAGATACAGGGATCTAAAATAATGTTTTTATATTTTTTTTTGTTTACTTTCTTTTATGGATTAACCCATCATAAGCACAACATAACAAGCCTGTGCAAATTTGGGCTCAATCGGTCATCGAAGTTGCGAGAAAATGATGAAAGAAAAAACACCCTTGTTGGACGAATTTGTGTGCTTTCAAATAGGAATACAATACTTCTAGCTTTAAGTATTTTATTATTTTCTGCGAAAAATTACCTCTTTCTCAAAAACTATGTTATTCAGAGGGAGCCGTTTCTCACTATCAACAGCTCTCCAATGCTCGTTACCAAGTCAGTTTTTAAGTTTATATTTCTTTTGAGTAATTACCAAACGTGTACCTTCCCTTTAAGAGTGACACTTTAAGTTGCCATTCCCATCGGTGTCAATATGCAACCTGGGCAAAATATCATCACAAATATTTACATAATAACATACCTCAAAAATATTCAACATTTTCACCAAAGGGTTTGAAAGTAATACCAATTTCTGCTTAAACAAATACACCTTTTGTTCGGCTTCGGAAATATTAATGCATTAACTTCATACTTTATATTGCAATGGCTCACGTAAACAAGTTCACAAGAATGAAATCAATCCGTCATGACGCTGCAATCTCAAAAACTCCCTGGATTAAATTGGCTCGATCTGCTTCAGGTCACCTAGGGCATGACACAATTATGGATCATTATTACCCATGAAAAATGGAACAAACAAATTTTTAACTGGCGAAGAATCCTTTCTACTTTTTATTTTTATCCATAAAGGGCCAAGGCACCCGGGATTGAGATTCTGGGTCAAATAATTATGACTCAAGTTTGTTGAAGATATAATGTTATGGTTACACATTGTTTACAGTGTCGGTCGAAGTTTCCGTGATGCGTTGATGAAGGAACAGGATTCACAAACGAAAGCTTTTTCATAGTTCTTATTTTGTCATTGAAGGTATGTCTCGGTGTTTCTGAGCGACCCCAATTACCTGTCTTCAATATCGTTGATTCATGAAAATTGTTCCCTAGGGGAGAAGTTGTAGGATTGTGATCAATCATTCCCATCGTATGTGTTTAGCCCCGATCAATTCTACAATTATGCTCGACCTGGTTCCTCCTATCAGTTGTTTGGAATATGAAACAAGAGTCTCTGCTTCGTTTCATCCATGAATTATCACTTTGCTGACATGCAAATCATAAAACTATACCACCAACTCTAAAGCCATTGGACACTTTTGGTAAACAGTATTGTTCAAAGGCCCACACTTCGTGTATCACAACTTATATATAAAATAACAAACTTGTGAAAACTTAGGCTCAATCGGTCATCGGAGTGGGGAGAAAATAACGGGAAAACCCACTCTTGTTTCCGCGCGTTTCGCCGTGTCATGACATGTGTTTGCTATAATGGCTTTAAAGGAACACGTTAAAGGACGGGTTGGTCTATAAAAAGCGTTTGTAACCGTTTGTTATAAAATGCATATGGGTAGAAAGATGATGTAAACGTAGAATACATTGATCCGCACAATACGCTTCGAAATTGCGTGGTTTTCATTTTACATCGTCAAAATGACACTGTCGGCCATTTATGTGGGTCAAATTTATGACTCCCGTAAATGGCCGAGCGTGTTAGTTCGCAAAGTAAAAAGAAAACCACGCAATTTCGAGGCATATTAATTTGTGTATATCATTGTATTCTACTTTACAAAATTGTTTAAACCATTTGCATTTTATAACAAAAGATTTGTATAGACCAACTCGTCCGATCCGAGGCAACGTGTCACTTTATATCTTTTCAATTAGTAATTCTCGCATTGCATGGCCTGCGGTTTTAGTCAAAGAGAGACCGGCTTTTCGCGGGAATTTCTTGGCTAAATGCTGCAAGCTTTACCTAGTCGTGGTGTTCCTATTGGTTTTTGTTTGCATTCCCTTTTTTTTCTTTTTTTCCTGTCATTCTCCGAGGGCTTTGTAACCTTAGGAAGAGGCGCTATATAAATTGTGTTATTATTAGGTGTTTCGGCCTATTACAGCCGAAACGCCTATTGTAATCGTAGAGATTTTTTATTTTTGTTATTATTATTCTTCTTATTATTTATATTTACGGCCCTATTCCCATTAGGTTTGTACACAAATTTTGTTGTGAAATAATCTTGTACTAAACAATGTCCCATCGTTACACATTACACTCCAAATTTGTGCTTATAACTTAACTTAGTTATTCCAATACTTGACGTCACCATTGCGTCATTCTTACCTGTTTTATAGATGTTTTAAAATTTGTGGCGAGCCGACGACTTGGTAATTTTCGGTGCCGACTTGTCATACTATTCCTTAAGTACACGTTAAACAGCCTGTGACGCGGCACGAAATTCACGTAAATTCCGAACAAATCGACAGATTTATTATTATTATTATTATTATTATTATTATTATTATTATTATTATTATTATTAGTAGTAGTAGTAGTAGTAGTAGTAGTAGTAGTAGTAGTAGTAGTAGTAGTAGTAGTAGTAGTATTATTATTATTATTATTATTAGTAGTAGTAGTAGTAGTAGTAGTAGTAGTAGTAGTAGTAGTAGTAGTAGTAGTAGTAGTAGTAGTAGTAGTAGTATTATTATTATTATTATTATTATTATTATTATTATTAGTAGTAGTAGTAGTAGTAGTAAGTAATAGTAGTAGTAGTAGTAGTAGTAGTAGTAGTAGTAGTAGTAGTAGTAGTAGTAGTAGTAGTATTATTAGCAGCAGCAGCAGCAGCAGCAGCAGCAGCAGCAGCAGCAGCAGCAGCAGCAGCAGCAGCAGCAGCAGCAGCAGCAGCAGCAGCAGCAGCATCATCATCATCATCATCATCATCATCATCATCATCATCATCAGCGTCGTCGTCGTCGTCGTCGTCGTCGTCGTCGTCGTCGTCGTCGTCGTCGTCGTCGTCGTCGTCGTCGTCGTCGTCGTCGTC
The DNA here is from genome assembly GCF_032118995.1 of Asterias amurensis. NCBI lineage: Eukaryota > Metazoa > Echinodermata > Asteroidea > Forcipulatida > Asteriidae > Asterias > Asterias amurensis. The sequence goes on along the minus strand of NC_092657.1, from coordinate 13,161,362 downwards.
GTCGTCGTCGTCGTCGTCGTCGTCGTCGTCGTCGTCGTCGTCGTCGTCATCATTATTATTATTATTATTATTATTATTATTATTATTATTTAAGCTCATTAATTTTGCTGTGTGTGTCTGCATCCCGGTCAAACTGATACCAACGCAGTTATTTTTCCAATAGGATTGATCTAGTTTTTGTTCAAGGCGTTATGAGAGATGCTAGAAGATATTTAACGGGTTCTTTTCCGGCAACTGAAAACAAAGAGGCAAAACCAAGAGGACACTGAAATGATGCCATTAGGCGTGATTACGTTTTGTAATTACTCTGAAGAAGAAAAAATGTCAATACAAGTACTCGAGTACTGATTTGTGCTGGTACTGTGCTTCAGTGTTTTCGTACTCGGTCCCCATACTCGAGTAGGCATACGACCGAAAATACCCTTCAAAATGCGAAATGCAAAAAGTCAGAGGTGTTGATTACTTATGTACTGTTGATTTAGTTTCATCGATGCTATGAACTGTCGAGCCTGTCACTTAACAGTCTCAAACCGGTGTAAGATAATTACATACAATTTCTACTTTCTGTTTTAATTTAGTTGTAATGTCATTGTTATCTTTATAAGACACTTTGACTTACTTGGTAAATAACCATGAACCACAAATTAAAAGCAGGTCAAATCATCCGTAGTTCTTGTTTTTATTGTATATAATTTGTTAATTTCCTGGTGTTTTTTCCCTGCTCTTAGTTTCATTCATGAATGCACACATGTGCCCACTGCTACAATACAAACACTCTGTGTTCCACTTGGCAGTATTTCGGTTCGAAGTTAATGGGGTATTTCTACACTGTCTCGTTATGTCAATACAACCCTCGTCTCGTTTCCATCTTCGAGAGTTCCTGATCCCTCTCCTTTAGAAATCATTTACAAAGGAGGTAATATCGCCGGTAACTGTATCCGTGTGGAGTGTGTCTGGCAGCTGAACAGAATGATAGTAGACCCCTATCATGGCAGACGTCAAAGTAAGAGAAGAATGCAACCTTCATTACTGGTGGCGGGGTAATATGAAGCCATCACCGCTGATCACAGCAGAAGAGATTGCCAAATATTTTAATTATGTCATTAACATAACATAACAATTACAATTTATAAGGCGCTATTATATCAAGATTATAGCACACTAGAAAGAAATTAATATGGAAAAAGGTGTGAGTCTTAAGGACTTTAAGAAAAGCAGATAGAGTATTAGATTTCCTAATGAGATTGTTCCAAGTCATTGGCCCAGCCACACTGAAAGCCTTTTGACCCAGAACTTTGTTTGCTCGGGGAACATTCAAACGAGTGATGTCAAGTGGGGACCGAAGAAATCGTGGAGGAGTGTAATGTGACAGTAAAGTGGTAATATAATGAGGTGTAGTTTTGTTAAAGAACATACAACAAAAAACAAGAAGAGCAATTTTAAAATGGATTATTTTTTTAATTGGTAGCCAATGAAGTTTCCTAAGTGAACGGGTAGTATGTTGCAGTGCGTTGTCCTGACATTGTTATTTATATAATTATGTTAAAGACATCTGAAGAAGGTCCGGATCGGATCGAAAGCTAAGGCCATCTACCCTATTTATTATTATGTTAAAGACAGTGTATACTTTTAGTTTTATATACTCTGTGTATCCCAACGTATGAGTTGGCATGTACCACAAACTTACAATAACAATAAAGAATGAACAAACTTTCAAAATTGCCAATAACAGTTTCTCAAGAAGGTAGCTAAGACACATTTATCACACTGCTTTTTGTTCGTTTAGACACGTCCTCATCTACCACAATAGTCTCAGAAAATAGGCAGACAACAAATAATTATTACGCCGGCAGTTCAGAACAGTTTATTTGAAAAGGGACACCAAGCAAAACAATTTACAGCGCCGGACCTCTTGTGGACGTCTCAGACGATGTACCTTCAATTGTGAATCAACAATGAGTAAGTGAAAGGCGAATAATGGAAGAAAATACAGGCAATAAATTGACTTTTTATGTGGACTATTTTTTAATTTTTTTTGCATGATGAAAATGCGTTTTATTACGCGGACATGTCAAGCAGTTTCAGTTTTTTCAATCCTCATTGTCTGAGTATTCAATCGAGTATCATGGAGCCAGGGAGAGGTTGACTTAGTACCTAAACATAGATCAGTATCTAGACCAATGAATGTCAAAGGGACAAGTTGCCTCGAATTTTGTGGATGTTCTAGTTTTAAAACATGTTTCTAACGAACACTTTCAGACGCTTTGTGTAGCCCAATGCGCCAAAGACAACGGGTTATTTTACGGGTTGTCTGGGTCAAATCAACGTTGTGGCTGTACATGGAATGAGAGATTTTGGGACGCTAAATTTGCAAATTGTGATCGTCTAGAAAGCTGTTTTGACTTTTACAAGGATGTTTGTTTCTACTGCATTATATGTATGTCTGAAAGATTGCCACATGACTTCTTTAACCAAATAGTAAGGTTACAAAAACACAGAGAGGACGGCGATAACATAAAATTTGAGAGGAGTGAAATTTGAGAGATATTCTGTTTGGAGATCCACGGCGGAAGATCGGCTCCGATTTCATAGAAACTGTTTTCACCATATCCGGACTGGACTTGGTTTCTTTCAGGGGAAGGGTTGATGGGGGCGGAGAATAAACCAACGATATTTTAATGTTATTCATTGATTTTTGTTTCGGATATTTTTTGGTACATCCAAATAAATAGTTCACACTACGATGACGTTATCACGCGCTAATGACGTCACCAAATGGGCAGGTTCATGATCTATATACTGAGTAATAAATGCTTGGTCAAGTTGAAATGAAGCTTACATGTATTCAAACTGGGATGTGTTACAACAACAAAATGGACGACATTCCGACCACCTTGTTTGTAATTAATACGACAAAACTTAAGTCTGGTTTAATGTTATTCATTGATTTTTGTTTTGGATATTTTTTTATGTTGTAGTGAAAGCCACATATGGTGAGGGACTATACACAAATAAGCAATTATTGCAGTTACAAATAACTGATAGCGATATTCCTCTTGAATCAGCATAGATTTGGGATTTGGAGTTCCACACAGATGCTGTACGTGGTTTAAAGTCACCTGACAATAGATTTTTGTCTTACAATAAAGTATATGTTTCAGTTATGAACAATAACATATTGTTTTAGTATTTGTTTTTAACGATTTATATGTTTAAACAAGTTGTGTGGGGGTGACTCCGCCTCCCCCTTTTTGACGTCAATTGAGGCAGACTTTGCCTCAATCGAACATCGAACACACGTACGTGCAAGTACATGCAAGTCCAAGCTGTGAGTTTGTACGTTTCGATAAAGGTTTTTTCTTGCATTTTTCCGGCAATGTCGACCAGGAGTATTGGATGCAGCAAAACAACTAAAGATGGGGTCAGTTTGCAAGTCTTTTCCAGCGCTGTGCATTTGCATAACGTGAACAAACAAATCAAGTATTGTTTCAACTTTGAGGGCATGTTTTTAGCTTGCGCCAAGCGTCACATCTTGTGTTGGCACTGCATGCGATTCATCGCGCCTCGATTGACGTCACGAACAGCGCCCTCTCGGGTCGGGCTTATTTTTATTTATTTTTTTAATAACATGGAAACTAGTTTTTTATACCTTAGTTAATTGTTTATTCATATTCCACTCACCAAAACACATATTTTAGTGACAAAAGCTTTATTTTGTCCAAATACCACTTCCAGGTGACTTTAAAGTTGTTGATATAGTTTTATGATTTGCATGTCAGCAAAGTGAAAATTCATGGATGAAAAGAAGCAGAGATTCTGGTTTCACTTTCCAAGCATCTGATAGGAGGAACCAGGTCGAGCATTTTCAGTGGCTCTTGTCATCACAAACAAATCGTAGAATTGATCGAGGCCGACTAAATACATACGATGGGAATGATTGATAACAATCCCACAACTTCTCCCCAAAGGAGCAATTTACATGAATCAACGAATTGGCACACAATCATTATAAACCACTTGGGTGCAGTTTGGTTAAAATGTAATCCAAATCATACTTGTCAACGTGGGATATAAACTTTTGAGCAGCAAAGGGAGGTATTTCCTGTGGAATTATAGGCGGTCTTTCCAAAACCATTGAGAATATGAAGACCTACTTTCAATATTGAAGACATGTATCTGGGCTCGCTCAAGAACATTGAGACATACCTCCAATGACAAAAATGAGAAAAGGCTTTCGTTTGTGATAACATGTCTGTTCCGTACTGTAAAAGTGTTAGTTTCAAATGCTAACTTGATTTCATCAACACATCAAGGAATCTCAAACTAGTACCAGGAAACAATGTGTAACCATAACGTTCTATATTCCACAAACTTGGGTTATAATTATTCGACCTAGATTCTTAGTCCCGGGTGCCTTGGTCATTTATGAATTCAGACTGTCCCGGAAATTGGTTTAAAGGCAGTGGACACTATTGGTAAATACTCAAAACAATTAATAGCTTAAAACCTTATTCGGTAACGAGTATTAGGGAGAGGTTGATGGTATAAAACATTGTGAGAAACGGCTCCCTCTGAAGTGAACTAGTTTTCGAGAAAGAAGTAATTTTCCACGAATTTGATTTCGAGACCTCAGATTTAGAATTTAAAGTCTCGAAATCACGCATCTGAAAGCACACAACTTCGTGTGACAAGGATGTGGTCTTTCTTTGATAGTTATCTCGCAACTATGACCAATTGAGCTAAAATTTTCACAGGTTTGTTGTTTTGTGCATGCTGAGATACACCAAGTGAGAAGACTAGTCTTTCACAATTACCAATGGTGTCCAGTATCTTTAAACAAAAAAGAAGAAGTTTGACGCCAGTACTCTGCGTCAGTTCTAAAATTGTTTGTTAAATGTTGACTGGGTAATAATGATCCATAAAGGTGTCAGGCCCCGCGAGACCTCGAGCAGAGTAAATTAAATCCAGGGAGTATTTGAGAGTGCAGCGCCATGACGGATTGATTTCTTTCTCGTGAACTTGTTTACGTATGCCATCGCATTAAATAAGTATGATTATAATGCGTGATCAGCCATTGCAGCCATTATATTCTTTGAAAAAAGGGTACCACTGATGCAGCAGAACTGAGGTGGGAGTTTCACTAAATATTCCTGAAACCGACCAGAAATTAGTGTTACTTTGACACCCTGTAGTGAAAATGTTAAATTTGTGTGCGGTATATAATGGTTGTGTATTATTTTTTATTTACATTCGAAACTACAGAGTTATCTCCAGTTTCTTCAAGGTTAACTGTGCGTTGGGGGGTTTGCTAAATTGCATTGCGGCAAAATGGGTTGTTTAGACAGTCGGCCGGGTGTTTTATGAAGAAGTTTGGTTCGACGTAGCGTCTATTTCTCAAAGTAGCAAATTGATGTTTCCGCAACATTGAAATTGTTTTCTCTAGGTAGCTGTATTTGAGTTTTGTGTGTATCCTATGTCCTCCATTCGAAGCTCTAGTGCACGTTAACCACTTGAACAAGTCCAATCACGTCCAGACTTGTCCTATATCGTCTATGTATGTTCTATGCGAAGCACGTAGAGTTGAAAACAACAGGCTTACTGTTGCATTCCGTTTATAGTTAAACATTGTGTTCCCTCGAAATACTGTTTATAGTTAAACATTGTGTTCCCTCGAAATACTGTTTAAATTACAATGGGATATTCATCTAAAGAAATTACTACATACCATTTATACACTCTATGTGTGTATATTCTTACAAGGGGGGGGGGGGTGGGGGTCATTCTTACTTGCATCTTAAAATTTGAATTGCCAATGACAACGTGATCCAGGTACTAGCATGTATGGCCAGCCACGTCAGTTTCGAGGACAGCCCGAGGACCAGGAGAAAAACCCTCGTGGCTTAGTAAAAAAAAACAATGCGCAAATCTACTTACGTATTATAGCCTTAATAATTAGCCGGGTTTCATGCCAGTGCCGTGCCACTGAGGTGACAGGAGAGCACTGCACACATTAGCCAACCAAGTGTTACATGCGTGTTTGTGCATGATACACTCAAGAACGGGAACAAGAGCAAAACCATGCAGCAACATTGTTAGAGGTTTGAGGGTAATGCAGGCCCTACGTAACCCCTTCAACCTGAGAACACTGCCCGTCCAGTTGCTGCATTGATCCATCAAACTCAACCTCTTTACGAAGATAACACTCTGATGCAAATTGTAGAAAGGAAGTAGAATCAAAGAAACAAAAGTCAGAGTGGAGAACAATTTCCCTGAGGATACAGTGTTGATTGCTGGCAGCATATTTGAATGTAGATGCCGTGATAAAGAGAACGTCTTGAAACCCAGCGCAAGTGTCACTAACAGGGTGGACACAGACACACAGTACCTTTCTCAAGAAAAAAATATGCCGTAAGCACTCTTCGGCACCTGAATCACCAAAATAACTATATATAATCTCATGATTTATGCTTAACTCCATAAATGGCAATTGATAAAACAATCCCCCTTGCATCTCTGGTTTCCTACAGCACATTCTCTTCACATCACTTCATTACGTACCCTTTTCTTTGTAACTTTCGTTGCGTCCTTTTTTTTTTACAGACTTTCTTTTCCGACATTTCCAGTAATTAAGGAAGGAATGTTTTTATGCTAACAATTTTTTTTTATAGCAATTACCAATAGTGTTCAGTACCTATAAGTATAGACTTCTATTCATGTTGCATTGACAAATGATTGACAGCACCTGTAAAGGACCAAGCAGAAATCTGTTCAGCCTTTTCAATCAGCATAGCAATAGAAATAAGAAAATGTCAACTACGATGAGTGGTGACACAGTTGATTGGATTAAAGACAGATACATAATACATCAAGGTGAATATAGGTGCTTCACCTCTTCAGACACGTTTCAAACTCATCACTGTCTTCAAACAAGCCAGTGCCAGAATATAACATCATTCAGAACATCTTTGCTTCTTTGTGATAATGTTAAACCAATATATTTCCGGCTGTCAAAACTGCACATCCAGCCAACCGGAAATATTGACGTTTTGATGGCGTTTTAAATGGCATTGATTTATTAATCATCTTCTATGCGAACTATAACACATCTTGGTTCCGTTAAGGCTGCAGGTCTTTTTCACTGTGAGTGGATATCGCATGATGATGGTGCGCAAGCCGCTGGAATGGTTTGCAAAATTGTCGTAGATGGGCAGACTAGTCGTGTCTGCGGTGTTGCTTGATTGTTTTCGGGGGTAGGGGGGGGGGGCTTGACAGACCGAGCCATTTAGTGAGGCGCAATATAAACGCTTATCATGTTTATTATTACAATGTGCTAAAGAAAGGGGTCGAAGTATTTGTTGTTTTTGTTGGCATAAAACGGAATAAGCGACTATAGGATTTTAAAAGTTAACACCAAAAGTATTCCCTGCCTTCAAGTTGTTTGCAAAATGATTGACACCACGCCCATACTGCCGTCAAATAGTTTGGATTATTAAGGACCAGTCACTTACAAATGATGGCGATTGGTTACAAAGTCGATTAGGTTAAAGACAAATACACAATATGGGTCATTAGAGGTGTTTCACCTCTTCAGACATGTTTCAAACCCATATTAACGGTCTTCAAACAAGCTACTGCTTTTATATGGGAATGTTAAGCCAATGTATGCCTCGGTTGTTAACCATTCAACCGGCAATATTGACATTTTGATGGTGTTATAGGTGACATTGGTTTATTAATCATCCTCTATGTGAACTAAATTTATAACACATCTAAATTCCGTTTAGGCTGCAGGTCTCTTTCACTTTGAGCGGATATCGCTTGATGATGGTGCGCTGGCCGCTGGAGTTGTTTGCAAAATTGTCAGAACTTAATAACTGAAGCGGAAGCGACAATCATATAAATTATGTGCAGACTAGTCGTGCCGCTATATTGCACTTGTTTATTATGGTTTTCGGGGGTGGGGGTAGACAGACTGAGCCATTTCGTAGCAATCCCAGAGGGGATCTAATAAATGTTGTTATCGGGATACATCTCAAAGGGAATCGAGAATATTTTTTACCAAGAGGTGTTTTCAGCAAAGGCGAGGCTAGTAAACTAGATGCAACCAAGAACGTACAGATGAAATCTTGATTTATTATTTCCCCTTTGCATCTTTTTTCTATTGCTATCGAAATTTCGTTGAGAGACTATTATTTTTTATTTTATTTTTTTTTTCATTTAATGGGTAAGGAGAACAATCTTTGATGTACTACTTTTCCATAAAATACAGACCTCGTGTGAGTGAACACACTAGTCTCCAACATCCCCTTAAACTGGTATAGGTTGTCGTTGCATTTAATAAATACATTCTCCCCTATAAAACCTTAAATAAACTCATTCTAAAAAAAAAATGGGTCCCTACAAAACCACTGCCAACATCAAACAATACCCCCGAACACAAAGATAACACTCGTTTGTGATTATATTGATATTTTAAATCGTGATGGGCGGACATTTGGGATTGTACACCGGTGTAGGCGTCCTTTTATTCCGAGATAGATTAATAGTCCACGGTACTTAGGATTCCCCGTATCAAATGAAGCAGAGGATACAATTTCAAGAATCAATGGATACTTTTTATGTTACTGTATAAATAGCTGAATGCAATTGATTCATCTTCTTAATTTTTAAAAGAGTTTTGTACGGGAATTGTCTTAGTGGAGTGCACTCCATGTTTGCCGTGCATTTTTTATTTATTTTAACTTCCAACGCGGACATTGCTCAATCTTTGCTCAGCCCGAACAGATCGTTCATGTATTACAAAAAGTACTATCGAAGTCACTTCTTCTGGGTAATATTCCATTGATTTGTAATGCTATATTTAACTTAACTCGGGAACTGCCGACATTTGTTTTAAAAAAATGTTCGGTCGGTAATGCGGTAGAGTGGCATGATCGTGTTACATGTTTTTATGAAACTCCATATTAAAGTGATGAACAAAATTATTGTTTGTATTTTTCCCAGAGCGTGCCTTTTCTGAGCGGTCTATTTAAACAAAAGTGTGCTACATCATATGTTTATTTCACTCTCCTTTCCAACTACACGCACTCAAATAAAACCAACATCCAAGCTTACCCTTGCCATTTCAACTACCCACAATCCCAGTTAAACTACCACTGACTCCCAATCAAGTCACACAATTTTCTTATTGTATAAGTTACAGAGAAAACCTTAAATTCGAGGTGCCTACAAACCAACTAAACGAAATAACTAGCAAATGACCTCATTTCCCCCTTTCTGTTTCCGTAAGGATAGAGACAGGCTACAAACTACCACTGACTCCCAATCAAGCCACACAATTTTCTTATTTTTTCTCGTATATTATTGTATAAGTTAAAGAGACAACCTTGAATTCGAGGTGCCTACAAACCAACTAAACGAAATCATTGGCAAATGACCTCATTTCCCCCAGACTGTTCCCTTGCTGTTTCCGCAAGGATAAAGACAGGTACTTGCTTTTCAGAAATAGTGATTTCATTGGATACAAACATTTCATTGATTAAACGTGCATTGACGAGCGCTTTCCATTGCTGTGTTTTGATTGGTCGGGTGATGTGGTTACAGCTGACAAACTGTGACCTCGGACCAATCAAAACAAAGAAAGGCAACCTACTTTGAGTCGTCTGCTGAATGCATTGTCAATGTAGAACATCTAGTGTAGTCTGGTCCCCTGACCAAAGATTCCTTGACGTCTCTTGTTAAAAATCTTAGGTCAGGTATCACCCACGGTTAAAAATAGAGCATGACGCAACTTGTCAGGGTCGGGGGTCATCTCCAGGGAAACAATGTCTGCACTAGTTGCGATAACGTAACCCTCCTCCCGACGGCCGCCAGGCCGGAGGGTTACGAGATTATTTTGATCGGCAATTAATGACAATCTGGTTCAACACGTATAATTTCGACAGGTAGTCACCAGATTTGCCCCATTTTTACCACTTTTAAAACTCATGAAACTTAATCCTCAATCAATGTCTAATGAACACTCAAGTCAAAACACATTTGAAACAATATTTTTGTGAAGAAAAAGGACAAAAACTTACCAGATCCCGGAGCGATTTCCCAGGTTTATATATTTTGAACTTGTCGCATCGCTTTGGAACGCTTTATTTAGGCACAACGCCTGCATTGGCAATAGCTGGCATAACAAACCCCTGGATCTACGGCCGACAGGACTGACATAACGATTCCATACCGAACATCAACGATACTGTCCGAATGTTGACGACAACACGTTCGGAACATTTCGGATAACTTCGAAAAAGGAGGAATTCCTCCTTTTTGGTCACGTGATTTTGGGTGATACCGGACCCTAAATTCGACAGAGCCTAGTAGGAGATTTTGGGGTCTGGGAACCAGACTACATCTAGTATTGGTGTATAATTTGACCGTGTATCTCTAAAGTGAAATGAATGTAGGTGAAAGGTGAAGATGGACGGGATTGACCTAGGCTGTAGGTCGCTCTCTTGCGTTATTCAAGAGCCTCGAAGTGTGACGTCAGATGTTCATGCTAGTTTGCCCCGTCTTTTTTTAAGGGGTGTCGTTGTTTTCTACCGTCGGATTAGCTTCTGCTAAGTTGTGGCCTCATTCCCTGCTCCCTGCTGATAGCCTCCGCTATGACATGACAAGGTGATGGAAAGTACCTCAATTAACAACCACTATGATAGCAAACGGTTTCTTCAAAGTAGTGTTCTCAGACGGGTATCTTGAGCATCGTCCTCGACAGCCAGCGAGTTCAAACTCCTTGATAAGTATATTGTAGAGCCTTACAGTCTCAGTAGGATGGTGTGATATGCGAGAGTGTGTATTCAGGAAGCGGTCAATGACTAACGGCTCAATGCGTTCCGAGACGAACACACTGTAGCTCCCTCGAGATAACTGCCCTTCCGCGCAATAATGTTCACCCCTTCCCGACGATCATCCTTCTTCCGATAATCGATCGGTCAGATGACTATGGCATCTCTGGTACGGAAGAAAACACGCACTATTTCACGACCGTTAGTTGCGGACTTGAATAATATACACAGTTAGCCACCCATGGGCTTTGAACGCTTGAAAACACCAACATGATTTAATTGCCATTATATAATAATAATAATAAGACTTGTAATGCGCACATATCCACCCTGCTGGGTGTTCAAGGCGCATATTTGGTTTGTGTTGCTTTGTTCGTAGTACCCCCACTAGATGTCAGATATTCAGCCTAGTTTCCCCGTCTGCTTTTAATAATTAAATTTTGTCGTCAATCTCTCCTGTTTAATTTTTTTATTTTTTTTATTATTAATGGTTTATTTTAATCTGAATAAAAAACAACCAAAAGGTTGACAACATTCAAATTTACAAAGTTTTTACAGAATTAAGAAAAAATGGAATTAACAATAAACAGGCAAAATCTATACATAAATACACACAAATTTAAAGAAAAAAAAAAACATTAACTAGCAGAAACACGCCATAAAAATGGCAAAGACAAACATCAACAAAACAGACAAAAAGTAAAAAAATTGCCAAGCAGCCCCAAAATCTATTTCAATATTCTAGCTAATGAGGGTAGCGTGGATTTACTATAGCGCTCAGTTTTGCATTTAGGTATTTGAAAGCTAGTAGTTGAGGCTGCTCTGAGATGCATGTTAGTGGTGTTAGATCTGGCAAGAGGTAGTAAGTGACAAAATTTTTGAGAACAACGAAGACTATTACCAAACTTAAGCAACAGATTATGGCGTCTAGATTCTAAAGTGGGAATATTAAGACTAGTCAGAGCATGTGAGTAGGAAATATATCCATAGCCTAAAATAATACGACTGGCTCGTTTCTGCACACGCTCTAAAGATATATTTTGCTCCTTGCTTATTTAAGTGTGCCATACTTGGCAGACATACTCAAGAACTGGTCTTATGTAACAAATGTAAATCGCAAGTATGTCAAAAAACAGGAACCTTAGCTTTCTTAAGAATACAAAGAGTGTAAAGTCTGCGAGAAGCTTTAGAAATAATGTCAGTAATATGCAAGTTCCATTTAAGGTCACTCTGAATGGTTACTCCCAGTAATTTCAAATGAGACACCTGACTTAAGTTACTCGAGTTAATGATAAGTTGCGAAGCAGGTACTTGGCGCTTTAAGAAACTAATTACCATACTCTTACACTTGGAAGGCTTAGGTAACACATCATTATCCTTACACCAAATAGTTAAGTTGTTGTAACTTTTTGTTGTTGTTGTGCAATTTTTCCTGTTGCCCATGTTGGATAATTTCCCCCAGAGTCAGATCATCCACATATTTCCATCGTCTACAGCAATCTATTGAAGCATCGTTGACGAGAACAAGGACAAGTTTTGGCCCCAATTTAGTTCCTTGAGGAACACCACAAGAGATTGACTTGGTGGATGAAAAATGACCCATGAGTTTAGTATTGTGTGTGCGACCATTGAGAAAGCTGCAGACGATGGGAACTATGGACGGTCTGACTCCGAGATTCAAAAGTTTCTGAATAACAATAGTGTGGTTAACACGGTCAAAGGCCTTAGTAAAATCAATTGTGCAAAGTTGGGCATAATGGCCGGGTTTATCCAGTCCTTCAACAACAAAATTTAACATTTCAACAAGATAGTGTGTAGTGGAACAGCCCTTAATGTTACCATATTGTTTAGCATCCAATTTAGTAGAAATGTCTTGCAAAATCCATTTAGCTATGAATGTTTCAAAAACACGGGCAAATATTGGCGTAAGCGAGATGGGGCGGAGCTGGTCAAAAGACGAAATGTTCTTCTCTTTAGGAACTGGAACAATTGTAGCAGTTTTCCAGACATCGGGGAAGATTCCATCGGTAATGCAGGCATTGTATACATTTGTCAAAGGATATGATAGTTCAATGGCAAACTCCTTGATTAATCGAAGTGGAAGATCTGATGGATGTCCAGCTTTGTTAACTTTTATTCTTTCAAGTGCTTTCAGAACTTGATGGCGATGTATTACCGGCGGTGGTGAATCAGCTGGTAAATACGATGGTAAAAGTTCCAGGTTCAAACTTGGCAGCTGATTACAGATGTTGGTGAAATTATTATTGATGGCTTCAGCTGTCGCAGTAGGATCAAAATTAGCACCAGGAATAGTGGAGTGTTTAGTTTTTAGCTGACACAGTCTTTATATTTGGCGGTGCCACTGTGCAGGTTGGCAATTTTTTAGATCTTTCACCGAGTTGTTGTAGAACAATTCCTTTGCCTCACGAATGGCGTACTTAACTTGGTTGCGTAATGAACGCCACAAATATATGTATCTTTGCTTATTTGCAAAAGCTAGTTGCCTTTGATCTATGAGACGCTTGGTTTTCCTCGTTATCCATGGTTTATCACTGTTAGTCTTTTTGCGGTTGACTTGGGGGAAGTGGCAATAATAGGCAGTTTCAGTATGAGACAGAAAATTAGCAACCTTATCAGTGGATGACAATTCATTGACAACATTTTCCCAGTTGAAATCAACTATCCATCTACCAAAAGACCTAATAGATGAATCTCTGTATGGTCGGCAGTGGGATGTGTTTATCTGTGGACGGGGGAGTACAGTTACAGGCTCGACGAAGATGCAACAATGGTCACTGTTTCCGAGTGGTGCTTATCGTTCAACCTCGTTGAACAACACCGGGTGATTGGTGAAGATTTTATCAAGTGTAGCATTTTGACGGGTGGGAAATGATACAAGTTGGGTCATACCCAAATTAAGTTCAATGTTAACACATCTTAATTCATTGAAATCACCCATAACAGTTATGATCGCAGACATATCATTAGTACGGATACTGTCCACTGTGTGGTAGATGTGCTCTTAAAGTTCATGTTGATATGTCGATCCTGGTGGAAAGTAGATGACTCCAAGGTACAAATTCGCTGACGGATGGTTAGAACGCTTAGAACCTTTCAGATCAAGTTTAATCCACATGCATTCGAAGTTACAGATGTGGTGCGATAAGGGTTTGACTTTGAGGTTACTTCTGGCATAGATTGCTACCCCACCACCCCTTTTATTGGTGCGAGACTTGTCAAATAAAGCATACTTACATATGTTGGCTCTTTCAATATTTGTTTCGTTAAACAACGTTTCCGTGATGACTGCAATATCTGCTTTTGTTGAGCCCAGCAGAAGTTCAAACTCATCTATTTTATTGTTCAAGGATCTGGCGTTAGTTAGAAACATCGAGGGTTGTAATGGAGATTTAATACTTTGGCTAGCAGTGCTTATAGGTTTATCTTTCTTCATTCGCACTAGGTGACGATGTTCATCGTGTGTTGATCTAATGTTCTTAAAGGAGCACGTTGCCTTGGATCGGTCGAGTTGGTCATTGAAAAGCGTTTGTTATAATATGCACATGGGTAAAAAGATGCTGTTAAAATAGAATACAATGATCCACACAAACATGCCTCGAAATTGCACGGTTTTCCTTTTACCTCATCAACTAACACGGTCGGCCATTTATGGGAGTCAAATTTTGACTCCCATAAATGGCCGACCGTGTTAGTTCGCACAGTAAAATGAAACCAAGCAATTTCGAGGCAAACTTGTGTGGATCATTGTATTCTACTTTTAAATTATCTCTCCAACCATATGCATTTTATAACAAACAGTTACAAACGCTTTTTTATAGACCAACTCGTCCGATCCAAGGCAACGTGTTCCTTTAAGTAGCAGGTCGTGGCGTTCTGTGATTCTAACAGGTATTGTTAATTGAGAACATGATTGTTCCAGTTCTCCATTGCGAGTTTCAGATGGAAACGAGCCAATGTAGTAATTGTGTTTGGACACAGTACTTGTAGACTGTGCATGATTTGTAGCCATTTCCGCTTTGAGTTTCTCTGGTATTCGCATAATCAGGTCCAGGATTCGTGTGAATATCCATGAATATAGTAATGTCAAGCTGGGGTTGATGGCTTGGTATATACAGACATGTATACCCCCCTTTGGTACATTTCACCAGAGGGATCTTGATTTGGGGTAGGCCGTGTGATCCATTGTGATGTTCTCTAATGCAGATCTTAAGAAATATAGCTATTCGCAGGTATTCATTTTTAAATTGGGCTTGGTAGGTCTTATAGTCCTGGTCTGTTGCAAGGTGAGGTATAAAGTTGTCACATATGACGAGAGCTAGGAGAACTTTGATGATGTACCCCATTGCAGACATGTTTAAAAGTTAATACTCACAGCATACATCACAGTTACAGATCATAACATTCCAAATAATTTTCGAATCTGGAGCAGAAATCTTGAATGATGATAGTAATAGTGAGTGACAAATGCTTAGCATCTCAAATATCTGAAGATTGTTCACGGATGGCATGTATAAAAAGTGATAATTACAGATTTAAAATGGAAAGACAGAGCTCAAGAATAAAACAGGTGTGGCAGCTTACAACAGCGCCCTCTACTATTAAAGGTAGTGGACACTGGTAATTACTCAAACAAATTATAAGCATAAAACCTTTCTTGGTGACTAGTAATGGGGAGAGGTTGTCGGTATAAAACATTGTGAGAAACGGCTCCCTCTGAAGTGCCATAGTTTTCGAGAAAAACATAATTTTCCACGAATTTGATTTCGACCTCAGATTTAGAACTTGAGGTCTCGAAATAAACCATCTAAACGCACACAACTTCGTGTGACAAGGGTGTTTTCTTCTTTCATTATTATCTCGCAACTTTGATGACCGATTGAGCTCAAATTTTCACAGGTTGATTATTTTATGCATATGTAATTTTACGCTAAGTTATTTGAATTTGATTTCGAGACCTCAAAATTAGATTATTAAGGTCCCGAAATCACGATTTCGTGTGACAATTGTCTTTGTTTCTTCCATTATTATCTCGCAACTTCGACACCCATTTGAGTTCAAATTTTCACAGATGTACTATTATGTGCATAAATTATGTAGAGATACACCAAATGAGAAGATTGGTCTTTGACATTTAATAAAAGTGTCCATGCCTTTAAGTTGTAACCTCGTTCCCTGCTCCCTGCTTCGCTCCGCTATGACATGACAAGGTGATGGAAAGTACTTCAATTAATAACCACTATGCTGGCAAACGGTTTCTTCAAAGTAGTGTTCTGTGACGGATATCTTGAGCATCGTCCTCGACAGCCAGCGAGTTCAAACTCCTTCAGAAGAAGACTGAAGAGCCTCACATATTATGGCCAGGGATATTGGAATTAAAGATCTTCCGGCTACATTTTTGGGGTAAACTTGTTTATGCCTGTATGTTGTATGTGTTCCTATGCCAAATAAATACTAATGCGATAGTTTTGTATGCTTCATTATGCAATGACGTCTCTCAGCAGCCAACTCAGCGCGCAGGATCAGTCAATAAATAATCTTCTTTTTGAGGCGAGGCCCCGCGAGGGCGCCCTACTCAGATCTTCCTCCATGCTCAGATAAAGGAGTGACAGGAGATTCCGTCCCCCGGAGATCCCCACCATTTGGCAAACTATGTACAAACTCCTGCAGCCAATGTTAATTTCCCATTTTGGGACCGAATCTCTGACGGACAGAATTCCTTGTGACATCGGCATATATGCATAAAGTTTGCTAATAAATACAGGTTGACATGCATATAACCAGGGTCTAAGTCAATATTGATAACCTAGTTATTTTTAATTCATGAAATCATTCCTTTCTTTATAAGTACCCAACTCTCAGAGCTACTTCAATTTCAAAAGAATACTTGCAGTTCGCTGAGGCATTTTGGTGATTATTTTGAGTAATTACCAATAGGGTCCCGTGCCTTTAAACCTTGTACTGATTTGTAGAATTGTAGTTTTGCTTGCTGTTTACCTCATTGGTTTGCCCCTTATAGTTACACCCCTATATTCCGACACCCCTATGTTTCAACACCCCTATGTTCCGACAATTCAGCCTATATTCAACCATTCCGGAAGTCATTGAATTACCAAAAACGCTTCTTACATTGAGGTCGCACAGAGCTTACTTTTAAACAGGTAAAGTAACGACCGACGTCTGTCCATTGTGATGATGGCGGGTTGTCGCTGCCATAGTCCGGTCGTGGGCGGATCTGCGAGGTGTTCTACCGGTGTTGTTACTCTGCGGTGTACCGGCAAGGACTTGCATGGTCGGTCAGCTGGACAGAGATGTTAGAAGTCACTGGGCTACGGCCTCACAGCTGCTAGTCCGGTCGAACACAATCTAAACTTGAATTCATAACACTAGTATGACAATTTAGAAAACTTACTCGTTATTTTTTTGAAAGACAAGCTCCATATTTGACGTTTCGTGTACAATTTTGGTCTCATCCAGCTTTTGGGCGTTAAAATAAAAAGTATTAATAAAACCATAACAAATTTTGCTACCGTACTTCACAAAACTTCTTTTTCAATTGAAGTAAAACCAAAGATTATAGAGCGCCGCAAGATGCGGAACTGAAGCTTTATCTATTGTTGGAACGTGAAATACGCATGGGCGCCATTTCAGCAAGTGAATGTTTTGCTTCCCATTGATAGGAATGGTCATTGTCTGCACTGATCTGCACAGGTCTATTGTTGTTTCAAAACAGGTACTTGCCGAAATGGCGTCCAGTGGGATTTCACATTCCAGCCCGAGTTCCGCATCTTGGCGCTTTATAATCTTTGGTAAAACTACAAATTGAACCAGTACATCTCAAACTTGTTGGGAGTTTTGTCTTCTTCTTCTTCTTCTCGGTTATTGTTATTTTTTTTTTTTTTTTTTACGTTTGTACACTTTTTGTAATATTGTATGTCTTTAGTGGTTCGACAGGGCATAGTTTAACGCTTATTGAGTCACAAGTGTTTGAAGAGTGCTGAGATCGTTTTCCTTCTGCAAGGACTTCTTCTTATAGGCCAACATAATAGAAGTTTATAGAGCATTGCCCATAGTTTAACCAATTAGGGAATAAAGTGCGAGGACACGGTCTTCACTGCGCGTAATGGCCGGGTTGGTGGCTGGTGATGTTAACGGTCTTCGCACTGTTATTCCCTTTAGTAAATACCCTTTTAACGAAATAAACAGCTTAAGTGTCAATACGTCACGCTCTGCATACGATCGGTCAGTTCACAAATTACATTGTAAACATCGCGTGTGCAAAAACAAAAACATTTAATTTAACCTTATTGACTTAATGAGGCTGGGAGATAAATTCGTTATCACAATCGTGGGAGTGGAATACAGAAAAATAAAGCTCATCTGCGTCCCATCAGCCTGGTTGGATATGGAACGCATATAATGAAGTGCTATATTTTTCTGTATTCTTATACGAGGGTAAATCACAACAAAAAAACATTATCAGTTATACGCTGCTTCTCCACACGGGAACGATAACGACAAAGACAACAACGACAATGACAACGACAAAGGTCGTTCAACCAAGTAAATTACTAGGAACGATGGAATTAATATATTAAAAAGCCGCGGCCTCATTGTTTATTACCAAGATAAACAGGCGTGTGGTGTGATATTATGTGACACAGGCTCACCCTATCCGTGCGTGTGAGTGAAATCGATCTACATTTTGTACGTTGCGTTTTTGTGATTGTTGAAACCACGACTGTTGCACTGGATAATTATTATTGTCGACCGTAAGAAGTCGGCCGAAAAAAAATATTTGTGTCAAATCTACCATTTTGAAAGCATTAAATATTCATGAAATCAAAATTCGGAAGTAAAAAAGTGTGGGGAAAAACCGAAAATAAAAATAATAAAAAAACCGCGACCAAGATTTTGCTACTTTTACGGTCGATCGGGATAGGGCAATCCAACATACTTTTTTTTAGGCCTATTAATCGACAGGTTAGCGTGGTAGCAACTTACACTCATAATAACACTGTGATTTGAATCAACACGATTAAAATGATACCCAGATCGCGGGTGAAAATGTGAATTAAATTACACTCATAAACCTCAGACAGTTTCGCTATTCCTATTAGTGGAGAGCGCGTGATGTGGGTGTGTATAAACCTTTCTTTATGACCAGTAACAAGTGTTGAAACATGGGCGTGACACGCGAGTTTGCACCTGCGCTTGTAAGACAGTTTCTTCATTCCTATTGGTCGAGAGCAACGGCCGAGACAGTTTTGCCACATCACGCGGTACACGCACAGCATACCCTTATAAGGAGTTGTTTACCCGAGGGCCTTGACTGGGCCTTACCATTTCATAGCTGGAGGGGTGTTGTGTTGAAAGAATTTACCTGATAATTTACCTCGACTTCGTCTCGGTAAAATTATCAAGAGCCAGGCCTCGTTGGGATTAAACCACTAGTTGAAAACCTCTTTACCACAAATTGATTCCCTTAGTTGCAACAGTGTCAACTAAAACTATGATTTTATTCAGTCATATGTTTTTCCTTTGACAAAACAGATAAAACAAAAATCGGTAATAAATAAAGTATTAGGTGTTAAGATAAATTGGTTACTTTGTGACTAGACAGCCCTTTGAGTGATTAAATCGGATCGATACATGACCCTAAGACGAGGGTCGACTAAACACACTCTGTATAGCTTCGAGATAGCATCTATGGAAATTAAACAAGTTTTACATTTTCTCAAAAACATCTTTTATCTTTATGCAAAACGCTTCAAGTTAGTAGTGGATCGACATTGTGGGCTTGTCTATCATGCCTTTTCTTTGATCTTCCATGTGTTATTTTGTGCACTCGATCTCCAACGAAATCGCTTATATAATTAATACAGTCATTTAAAGGCAGAGTGGACACTATTGGTAATAACTCAAATAATTAATAGCATAAAACCTCACTTGGTAACTAGTGGAGAGAGGTTGATAGTATAAAACAGTGTGAGAAACGGCTCCCTCTTAAGTGATGTAGTTTTTGAGAAAGAGGTAATTTTCCACGAATTTGATTTCAAGACCTCATAATTAGATTTTGAGGTCTCTAAATCGCATCTGAAAGCACACAAGTTCGTGTGACAAAGGGTGTTTGTTCTTTCATAATTATCTCGCAACTCCGACGACCAGTCGAGCTCAAACTTTCACTGGTTTGTTATTTAATGCGCATGTTGAGATACGCAAAGTGAGAAGACTGGTCTTTGACAACTACCAATAGTGTCCACTCCCAGTGTCTTCAAGAGATGTTAAGTTTGCATCGGGATATTACCCCCAATGCACATTTCGTACACATTATATTAAATCGTACCCGCTGCCAAAACATAGGATTCGTACTGCCTCTAGTAACTACCGGGTAATTTCGGTGGTCTTGTTGGTTTAGAAACTGCTCTCGAATTGCAAGTGGGTTAGAATCCCACCCGATTAATTATGTGTGATTTCTTTTTCAACAGAGCTCGGTAAAGTAGGCTACTGTGTGTAGTGTGCTAACACATCAGTGTAGAAGGGTAAAACTTGAAGTATACTTCATGATGAGATAGAGCGACATTGTAGGTTTTCCCACAGTCAGGTGTTGTCTATGATCCTGTTTTCCTTCTCTGCTTTCTGTACTATACTGAATTGTAGATTCTTGTTTAAATTATAACGAAGTAGCTTATTAGAAAACAGTGTTTTCGTGAAAGCAAATTTTGAATCATAAATATCGGCCAAATAATCTTGAGAAACCGAATAAGAAACGATTTAAAGGGACCTATTCTCAGCTAGAAGGAATTTTTCCCCCACAAATGTTCGTCACACACTTTCCGGCTAAAGTGCACGTCGTTTAAATGGAGTAAAATTAAGTTTCATAAATTATAACAATCGCCGTGTGATAACTCATAATGAGAGTGTAACATGTGAAGATTTTAAGACAGTCTTGCTCGAACGCAGGAAGGTTTGGGTTGTGAGAACTGCACGATGTCTTTAGATAAAATATTAAAAAAAAACAGCCCCAAGTTCAAAATCCATTCAGCAAAATAACGTAAAATAACGATTTTGAGTACGTGAAATTAAAAACTAAAAATAGAAACTAGAAACCTACCCAAGTTGGATCATTACTTGTTACACAGTTGTTTATTTTAGATTTCATTCATAGATTATACTTCTGTCATAGATTATATCTGAGCATTAATTAACCAAGACATATCCATAGCAATTAATATTAGTCTTATTAGGCCTACTAAGAGAATAATCGATTTTCCACCATACCGCCATTTGCTTACAAAGCATTTGCAAGAGGGACAACCCAAATTGAACAATTGTTAGGAAATGAGACAGTTGTTGTTAAAGACACTGGACACTTTTGGTAATTGTTCAGGACTATGTCTTCTCACTTGGAGTATCTAAACATAATGCATACAATTACAAACCTGTGGAAATTTGAACTTGGTCGTACAAATTGCGAGATAGCTATGAAAGAAAAATACCCTTGTCACTCTAACTTTTGTGCTTTCAGATGCTTGATTTCGAGACCTCAAAATCTAGTTCTGAGGTTTCGAAATCAAATTCGTGGAAAATTACTTCTTTCTCAAAAACTACGTCACTTTAGCCGTTTTGTCATCAACAGCAACAGCAACAGCAACAGCAACAGCAACAGCAACAGCAACAGCAACAGCAACAGCAACAGCAACAGCAACAGCAACAGCAACAGCAACAGCAACAGCAACAGCAACAGCAACAGCAACAGCAACAGCAACATCTCTTCATATGCAGCTGTGGGACTTCTGTAAGCAACCCGTTGCAATAGTCTAACCGGGTAAGAACATGGCTGCGAATCACATGATGACATGCCTCTTCAGATACATACTTCCTTATCTGCGACACATTTTTTAACTGAAGTCGAACAGACTTGCAAAGTTTATTTGGTTAGACATAGACATATTGCAATCAAAATATACACCAAGGTTCTTGACTGATGTTGATGGTCAAGATGTAAATATTCCAGAAAGTATGAAGTACATATACATGTATACTGCACTACACTTTGTATACAGCGGTAGGTAGCAAAAATCATTGCACTGTCTGGGCTGATTTTATTTGTGTGTTATTTGTTTTTATTTATTTATTTATTTTTTTTTTCAACTAGATTAAACTGATTTTATTTGGTTGTTATTTGTTAAATTTTAATTTTTTAATTTTTATTTTTTAAACTAGACTTGGAACTGACTCACTTATCATGCTTAACAAAATCGATGTTTTACCTCAAAATCAGTTGTGGCCGAAGGAGGGTACTTCTCGTTTATTTGAAGAAGTTGCATAAATTATAACAATCGCCGTGTGATGAAATGTAACCTGGAAAAAGGGTACATTAGGAGAACTATATTGAATATAACTAGTAAAACACACTCAAGATCGGATGGGGAAAAGACGCGAGGAAATGCACAAAAATAAAATAGGAACAGATGACACAAAGTATAGGTTTCTCAAACAAAAATTAAAAATGACTTTTATGATTATAAGACAATTTAACAAAAGCAGTATAAAACATTGCAAAACAAAAATGGATGAACTTGTGATCTAAACCTTAAAAATGACTCTGTTCGGAACTTCAAACAAAAAAATCCAAGTTAAACCTAAACCAAAAATAAATCAAAATGGCTTTTGAACCTGATACCATAATTATTAGCAGGAAACACACTTGAAGCAGGCAAAATTATGTAGAAATTAAAACTTAAAGTCACCTGGAAGTGGTATTTTTTTTCAAAATAAAGCTTTTGTCACTAATATTTTATTTGTTTTGATGAGTGGAATGTGAATAAACAGTGAACTAAGGATTTAAAAATCAGTTCTTATGTTATTTACAAATTTAAGAGTACACCGTACATGTACGGACCAAGTCGTGAGTTTGTACGTTTCAAAAAAAGAAAAAAAAAATGTTTTTATCCGGCAATGCCGACCAGGTAGAAAAAACACTTTTTGAAATGTACCAACTCACGACTTGGACGTACATGTACTTTGCACGTGTGTTTACTATACGCATTGCAGGCAAAGTCTGCCTCGATTGACGTCACAGAAGGGGTAGGCAGAGTCAGCCCCCCAAACAACTTTATATATTTTTTAACATATAAATCGTGACAAACAATTACTACAAACATCGTTTTATTGTTCGTAAGCATATACTCTTATGTTTGAAAGAAATACAAATATATTTCCAGGTGACTTTGAGCAGAGAGATAAAACGGAAGTGCTCCTTGCGCTGTTAGGCTGCTATCTGATTGTTACTTAAGGATACAATCAATCACAACCTCAAGTACAAAATCCATTTCGCAAAATAGCCAATCTGTGAAAGTTTCATCACATTGGGATTGCCATTGAATCCAATCTGAAAGATTTTGAGTACAGGAAATTAGAAACCTACCCAAGTTGGATCATTACCTGTTACACAGTTGTTTATTTTAGATTTCATTCATAGATTATACGTCATAGATTATATCTGGGCATGAATTAATCTGAGCATTAGTCTTGCTAAGACAATAATTAACGATTTTATATAATATCATACTGCTATTCATTTTTTACAAAACTGGGGAAAAACCCCCAACAGAACAATTATTATGAAACTAAACAGACAATATTGTGGTTAAAAGACACACGACACTATTGTCAAAGACCAGTCTTCCCACTTGGTGTATCTCAACATGCATAAAATAACAAACCTGTGAAAATTTCAGCTCAATTGGTCGTCGAAGTTGCGAGATAACTAAGTAAGAAAAAACACCCTTGTCACACTAAAGTTGTAAGCTTTCAGATGCTTGATTTCGAGAACTCAAGATCTAGTTCTGAGGTCTCGAAATCAAATTCGTTGAAAATTACTTCTTTCTCGAAAACTGCGTCACTTCAGAGAGAGCCGTTTCTCACAATGTTTTATTCTATCAACCTCTCCTTATTACTAGTTACCAAGTACGGTTTTATGCTAATAATTATTATGGGTAATTACCATTAGTTTCCACTGCCTTTCCTCGATTTATTATGTTCGTGTAATTTATATCTAAATTCTATGTGAACAACTTACAATAGCGGATCTTTCTTGACAACATTTACAAAATAAAATATTGTGTCGATTCAACGAGCCAACGCATTGCTTCTAAAAACACTCGTGAATATGTAGCATCCACTCTCATTATACGAGTCGGATTTAGAACGGATTTTTTAGAAGGGTGTCTTTAGAGTTTTATAAGCAATGCGCTTGTACTTGGAAGTCTCACATACTAAGTATACTGGTCGTTTTGGGTTTAAACTGACATTCCTTATTAGTTACTTTCTGCAACTATTTTAGCATCTCGATGTCACGATTTTTATACATGTCCCATTTGATCCATTGCATTGAAAGTTAATTCACAATAAATTGTTGTACATGTTTTACATTTTTTGTTTTCAAAGTCAGGTAAAATTATTTTTTTTTTTTTTTTTCAAAATTACCAGAAACTTAGAAAAGATGAAGTGATCAGGTGATTTATATGGATATGTTTATTTCTGCATGCGTACCTTTTTATAATGGTAGCCATCTTAATTAAGGACTAAACTTTCCTTCTAATTTTCATCTCAGTAGTTTTGAGTGAGCGGTAATCCGAAAAGCCATACCACTTAATTCCTTTTGTGTTCGTAGTGACCTCATTGAAGTATTTCCCGTTCAAATTGGAGTTGTAGCAGGAACGGTACCACCAGGCTCCGTGGAAATGCTGAGCACAGTTACTACTACTCACGGCATCGTTGTTTCGGTCTTTGGTCGTAAAGGCCTGGTTATTGTGGACGGCTAACGCGTTTCCTGAAAGATAACACACGTAGCCATTATAGTCATACGTGTAAATAAAGGCGTCGTTGACGGGAGGTAACTTTAAACATTAATTTGTTTCGAACATAACTTAAGCCGATAATGTGCGATTAGAAACAAATTTATCAATTAATGGAACTATGATATCGGGAGAAGTGAAGTAAATGTTTCACAATCAGGTTCATTTTTAACTGCATTTTGTTTCCTTGTTAAAGCCATTGGACACATTCTGAACAGAACCAAAAATTAAAAGTTCACAAATTTACAAATAACTTAAAAAGTTTACAGAAGGTACTGGTGAAAGACTTCCCTTGAAATATTATTCCATGAAACGCTTTACTTTTTGAGAAAACATTAAAACACCTATCAATTCTCGATATCAACAATAACGGATTTATTTTAAACACATGTCATGACATGGCGAAACGTGTGGAAACAAAAATGGGTTTTCCCGTTATTTTCTCCCGACTCCGATGACCGATTGAGCCTAACTTTTCACAGGTTTGTTGTTTTATATATACGTTGTGATACACGAAGTGCCTTTTGGACAATACTGTTTAACGATGTTGTGCAATTGCTTTAAGTTATAGTTTAATAAGATAGTTAGAAAATTACTATCGAAACGGGATTTAAAAGCAACGTTTATACGGTATATTTGTTCTGCTCCAAATTGTGTTTTTACGATTCAGTTAAATGTTTCTAGCGAGTTTAAAATGTCTGAATTCAAGTTATTTGTCGTATAGTTTGTCATTTTTTAGTTTCAAGGGATTAACATCATCTTCCTCTTTTTTACTTGGTGTTGGGCAGCAAAGGATAATAAAAGTTACACCCCCTCCAATTTTCGGCTTGGTTTGAGCAGCAAGGGGTGCAAAATTCTACCCCTCCTTTTTCCGTCTGGAGTTGAAATACATAGACAATTCACCCTCCACTAAAGGCACTCCAGACACTATTGGTTATTACTCAAAATGATTATTAGAAACTTACTTGAACTAGCAATGGGGAGATGTGAACATTGTAAGAAACGGCTCCCTCTAAAGGAACGTATAGTTTTTTGAGAAAGAGGTGATTTCTCATTCAACTAATTAAATCACGGTGTTGCTTTTCTGTCTTTCATTGACACCTACCAAAAGCAATCGGTCACAACGATGGACACAGATTGCCCTGCAATATTTCTGTATTACTACAAGTATCCACTTATAATCGTACCTGCGGTTCCATTGTAACTTCCTACAGTCAGCGTGTAGTTATCGCTCACATCGGCGATGCTGAACGAGCGATAAAAGGCAAAGCCGGTAACGTCGTCTAAGCTTGTGAGGTCTACGCGGAGTTCGTACTCGCCCTGAGCAGTCAGACGGTGCAAGTTGTCGTTACCGAGCCAAAACTCTCCCTCTAGATTCCCAAAGCCCCGGCTGTAGTTGGCAAAGTCCAAATAGAAATCTACACTGCCGTCCTGACGCCGCTGGAAAACCTATCGAAGAAAAATGTACGCACATTATTTTGAATGGCTTTGTGTTCACATAACATTTTAGACTTTACACTTTTAAAAAGGTGTATTTTGGATGGAAAGTCCTCCATTGTCTTACCGTCCAGCCTCCGCCGTCCGTCTCCATATCACAGTACACATCGAATGGCGCACCACAGTCCGGCTTTACGGCGTAAACGTCGCTGCATGCCTCACCTCTTGCGAGCACGTCGGAACAATCGCTGACTCCTTATATAAAAAAACGAGATGATGATTTTAGTTAGATGGAAAACAGAATACCAGGACAATATTGAAATGAGAATCATCTACTATATCCCTCTCTTTAAAAGCACTGGACACTATTGGTAACTACTCAAAATAATCGTTAGTATCAAACTTACTTGGTATCGAGCAATGGAGAGCTGTTGGTATACAACAGTGTAAGAATTGAAACGGCTCCCTCTGAAGTAACGTAGTTTTCGAGAAAGAAGTATTTTCCAACTTAAATACTTGAATTGAATTTGAGACTTCAGCTGAGGTCTCGAAATCAAGCGTCTGAAAGCACACAAATGGTGCGACAAGGGTGTTTTTTTAAACACTGGTCTTTGACAATTACTGAAGGCGTCCAGTGCCTTTAAACATACAAACTTCCTTAATGTAAAAGAGTGAAAAAAACACTCCTTTTGTCCGCCATACCACTCTTGCAAAGAGCCATATGACGAAAAACTCTTTTTAGAGTGAAAGACGGGTACTTTCAACTCAATTTAGAGTGAAGTTTGTTCCAATTTCACTCAAAATGAGTAACACAGATTGACTTTCACTCTCAAAAGAGCGAAAGTGATACCACTCGGAGTGAAAACACCCTTGTCGTCGCACTTTTGTGTGAAAGACGGGTACTTTCAACTCAAAATGAGTAACACAGATTGACTTTCACTCTCAAAAGAGCGAAAGTGATACCACTCGGAGTGAAAACACCCTTGTCGTCGCACTTTTAGAGTGAAAGACGGGTACTTTCAACTCAATTTAGAGTGAAGTTTGTTCCAATTTCACTCAAAATGAGTAACACAGATTGACTTTCACTCTCAAAAGAGCGAAAGTGACACCACTCGGAGTGAAAACATCCTTGTCGTCGCACTTTTGTGTACGAGTAAATTTGAACGCATGTTTTTAATGGACAGTTTAACGTGTAATGCTTACGATCAGGTGTGGGGGGGGGGCGAGTACGTTTCGAATGGTGATTAAATAGACCCCTTGCATAAATGTCGCCACACTCAGGTTCATAAAGGGCCATCTTTGGGGGAGAGTAATGCGCAGCGCGTCACCGCGCGTTGATAGATTGACATTAAAGGTGACCGCCAATGCTAGGGGTATTTTGTGTACAACAGTCTCCCGTCAACAAAGTCTTTGATATTTAAGAGGTAGTGTTGTCTGCCTGTGTCTATTTCTACCTCCATGGTTTAACCACGATTGTGAGCAGACAAAACCTACCATGGATCTTCTTCAACCTAGATACTGACTCCTGGAGCTCTTCCACCTGACGCCCAATGACTCCCATTTCACGTCTTGTGTCTTTTAACTGAAGTGTTGTGTTTCTTAGTGCGACAGTTACCATTTGTTGGTTGGTCGAAACTGCAGTCTGCAACTCACTAACCATTCGACGTGTTTCCTCTTGCTCAGAGGTGGCTGTTTCTTGGTTGGTTGATATTGCAGCCTGCAACTCACTAACCATTCGACGTGTTTCCTCTTGCTCAGAGGTGGCTGTTTCTTGGTTGGTTGATATTGCAGCCATCGTACGTCTTGTGTCCTCCAGCTCCAATGAAACAGTTTCATGATTATCAGTCATTATTACTTTGAGCTCTTTCACCTTGTCTTGTGTGTTTTTGAGTTCATCTTCAAGAATGACTAGGTAGTTTTCTACAATAAGCCTTAACTCGTCTACCTTACTATTTGTATCTACATTACATGAAACCGTTCTCTGATGTCTGGTAGCTTCAACTTGTAGTTCAACTTGAGCTTTCACGATCAAAACAACCAAGAGCGAACGTATTAACATTCCCATGTTGCTCAATTAACTGCAACTACAAAACACGACTCCTTTCGTTGCTGAATAGAGTAGAAATGTATAGATGAGTGAGTAACAGCCTATCTAGATCATTTTATATTGAACAGATGGTACCCGCATTAAAGTTTGTTTTTCTTCCTGATACGCTGTTAGAGGGACCTGGATTCTTAGGGGAAATAGCCGTTGAACGCTAAAGACACTGGACACTATTGGTTATTGTCAAAGACCAGCCTTCTCACATCTCAACATATGCATAAAATGACAAACCTGTGAAAATTTGAGCTCATTACTGGTCGTCTAAGTTGCGAGATAATATGAAAGAAAAAATACACTTGTCACACAAAGTTGTGTGCTTTCAGTTGCTTGATTTCGAGGGCCTCAAAATCTAATTCTGAGGTCTCGAAATCAAACTCGTGGAAATTTACTTTAATCCTCGGAAACTACGTTACTTCAGAGGGAGCCTTTCCTCACAATGTTTTATACTATCAACAGCTCTCTATTACTCGTTACCGAGTAAGGTTTTGTGCTATTAGATATTTTGAGTAATTAACAATAGTGTCCACTGCCTTTAAGAGAGACTGACTCGGGAACTATGTAGGTAGGTCAGAGTTCAGAGAGTGTCGTGTGCACAACTTTCAAACCAGACTCGAGGGTTGGTTTTGGACTTGGGCCAGACCCAAAGTTGTTATAATGACGTGTTGACAACGAACCAGGAAGTACAACTCAGTCTGAACATAACAAGGAAAGATGGTTTTACAAGAGATTGATGGTTTTTACAGCTTTCACTATGGACAATGTGTAGTATAGCGCTTGGCTATGGGTTGGGTCCTGAGTCTCGGCTGAATAAAGGTGTAGAGGACGACTTATGAGCTTTGTGACGTACGAAATGTACCCGAACCCTTTAAAGGGAAGGTACACCTTGGGTAATTATCAAAGACCAGTCTTCTCACTTACTGTATCCCACCATAAGCATAAAATAACAAACCTGTGAAAATTTGAGATCAATTGGTCATCGGAGTTGCGAGAAAACCATGACAGAAAAAACAACCTTGTCTTTGTGTGCTTTCAGATAGGAATAAAATACTTCTAGCTAGAAGTATTTTACTATTTTATTGAGAAATTACCTCTTTCTCAAAATCGATGATACTTCATAATGTTTTATACCATCAACAGCTCTCCAAAGGCTCGTTACCAAATCAGTTTTGAAGTTAATTTGCAATTACCGAATTACCAAACGTGTACCTTCCCTTTAAAAGAAAGTCCCGCAATGGGTTATTATCCTCTTTTTCAAAGATAAAAATCCGCATGATAGTTCATTGACCGAAACCCAAACTATCACTTGACATAAAGTCACCAGAGATTACTACGATCATTATTTTATGTAATTGTGACATCTGACTTTTTTTCAGGAACCGTCAAAGATGCATTAGGGAGTTACACGCTACCGTTTTATCTTACCAGCCTAATGTTTGCTGGAGCAGCCAAAGTTATGACCTTTCGACCTTTTGCACATTGGTACAGCAGTCGACGAGTTCAACAAGTCGCCTGAATAAAAGGTCGAGTTGCACTGTAGACTTGATTCAAGTCCCATTCTCGTGTGAGAGGTCCCGAAGCATATACTCAAACTTACTATGGGTGTGTACGTTTAGCTTCCGTGGGTCGACCCCGCAGTGCTCACTCGGGTGAGCCCCTGACAAGAGCTAATCGAACGATCACACTCGCCCTCTCGTGGTGACGGCATGCATCTCAGGTCACCCCAAGTGACCCACTCTACAAGCAGGGCACTGGGTGCTGACTCAGGTGAGCCCCCTCAAAGCTATTCGAACGTACCGGGGCAGACCGGGGTCGACCCAGGGAAGCTAAACGAACGCACCCAATAAAACAACACGTAGCATACACAGTACAGCGCTCGCCGTCAAAATGTGCTAACGAGAACAGGTTTTGGAATGAATGCAGAGCACTTCTCCCAGCGGGTATTGTCAAAAGTTATGGGAGATTGACGAACCCCATTGTCAGCAGTAACAGACATGCGCAGCTGACATTCCGAAGTGGCTTATACGCACAAACCTTTCCAAGTGACGTCATAACCATAGTTTTGGCGTCGCGACTCCATGGGGCGCCAACAGTATTTTATTTTTTATTTAAAGCAATATTTACAAAAATAATAGTTACTCATACAACACGTTATTCATTATTCTTCCATTATTTTACCTTTATTTACAAATATAAAATTTTAAACCACACAATTTTACATAAGCTTCGCAAGGGTGATGACACACACCGCAAGCATAGAGAATCACACCGGATTCACCAACTCAAGACAGTCCAACCCTTTGAACCAAACATAAACACTTGTGTTAAATAAGTTACCATTACCCTCCATTTCACTTTAGCTGAAGAATTTATTTGTTGTATATTTATTTTCTTTAAACAAAAAGTAAAATAATATGCAATTTGAAAGGGTGAGTGTGAACTTCAGGGCCCATGGACGGTGGGTCTGCCCACATTAAAAGCCCATACAATCATGACATATTTAATCGTCCGGTAATTCGGTCTTAAATGTCAGAAAATGTAGTATTTAAAACAGATTTACAAATGAAAACTCAATATGGACGCAGACTGTTTAAAACATTTACAATCGTTTATTCACAGTCAGAAAAAAAAATAAAAAAATCTGCATAATCACATTATAATTATGATAATAAAACATTTTACCCATAAATCACTAATAAGCAGTGGGAATTCAGCATTACCAAACCGATATTTCTTTCAGATTTTATTATTTTTGAAGGGACACCATACTTTCGTCAAAATCGTTGGGTATTCTACTATATGGTAGATATTGATGCTTTTGTGTAAAAGCTTTTAGGCCTACACTGGTGACCTGCCAGAATGCTGTGCAATGTACATTAGTGGCTGGTATCCTGCTCATTCACGTTGAACCAACATTCTTTCTTTCTTATTTGCTTCATGAAAATGCAGCACTTTAAAATGAGTCAAACATTTTAGCTCCCGATGTCACTATTTGTATACATGTCTCATTTAATCCATTGCATTACAAGTTAATTCACATTAAATTGTTTTCCATGTTTTCCATTTTTAGGTTTCAAAGTACAGGTTTAATTATTATTGTTTAAAACGTTACGAGAAACTTAATAAGATAAAGCGATCAGGTGATTTGTAGGGAGATTTTTATTACTGCATAATTTTTTATAATGGTATCCATCTTAATTAAGGACTAAACTTTACTTCTAATTTTCATCTCAGTAGTTTTGAGTGAGCGGGAACCCGAAAAACCAAACCACCTAATTCCTTCTATGTTCGTAGTGACCTCATTTAAGTATATCCAGTTCAAATTGGAGCGGTAGCAGTAACTGTACCACCAGGCTCCGTGGAGGTCCCGGGCACAGTTACTGTTCCAGTCATCGTTGTCTCGGTCTTCGGTCGAGAAGGCCTGGTTATTGTGGAATGCCAACTTGTCTCCTTAATGATAACACACGACACCATTAGTCATACGTGTAAATAAAGGCGATGTTGACAGGAGGTAACTTTAAACATTAATTTGTTTTGAACATAACTTAGATCGATAAGGTGTGATTAGAAACAAATTTATCAATTAGTGAAACATGGGATATTGGGAGAAGTGAAGTAAATGTTTCACAATCAGGTTCATTTGTTTAACTGCATTTTGCTGCATGTTTAACTGCATTTTTGCAAGTTACAGTTTAATAATATAGTTCGAAAATTGCTATCGAATTTAATCAACTTGTATTTGTTATAATTTTCCCCTCCAAAGTGTGGTTTTACGATTCAACAAAAATGTTTCTCACAAGTTTGAATTTATTTTTTTTTTTTGCTTAGTTTTTGCTACAAGGGATGCAAAATTCTACCCCTCCTCTTCCGTCTGGAGTTGAGGAACAAAACATAAACAGTTCCCCCTCCACTTTTAAAGGCACTCCAGACACTTTTGGTTACTACTCAAAATGATTATTAGACACTTACTTGAACTAGCAATGGGGAGATTTGAACATTGTGAGAAACGGCTCCCTCTGAAGGAACGTAGTATTTGAGAAAGAGGTGATTTCTCATTCAACTATTTGAATCACGATGTTGCTTTTCTGTCTTTCATTGACACCTACCAAAAGCAATCGGTCACAACGATGGACACTACCCTGCAATATTTCTGTATAACTACAAGTATCCGCTTAAAATCGTACCTGCGGTTCTATTATAACTTCCTACAGTCAGCCTGTAGTTATCGCTTACATCGGCGATGCTGAACGAGCGATAAAAGGCAAAGCCGGTAACGTCATCGAAGCTTGTGAGATCTACGCGGAGTTCGTACTCGCCCTGAGCAGTCAGACGGTGCAAGTTGTCGCTACCGAGCCAAAACTCTCCCTCTAGATTCCCAAAGCCCCGGCTGTAGTTGGCAAAGTCCGAATAATAATCTACACTGCCGTCCTAACGCCAAATCTAACGAAGAAAAATTAACGCACATCATTTTGAATGGCTTTGTGTTCACATAACATTTTAGACTTTACACTTCTACAAAATGTGTAATTCGGATGGAAAGTCCTCCATTGTCTTACCGTCCAGCCTCCGCCGTCTGTCTCCATATCACAGTACACCTTGAATGGCCTACCGGAGTCCGGCTTCACGGCATAAACGCCACTGCGTGCCTCACATATTGCGAGCACGTCGGAACAATCTCTGACTCCTTATATAAAAAACGAGATGATGATTTTAGTTGGATGGAAAACAGAATACCAGGACAAGATTAAAATGAGAATCATCTACTATATCCCTCTCTTTAAAGTCACTTAATACTATTGGTAACTACTCTTATCGTTAGCATAAAACTTACTTGGTAATGAGCAATGGAGAGCTGTTGGTGGTATAAAACAGTGTAAGAATTGAAACGGTTCCCTCTGAAGTAACGCAGTTTTCGAGAAAGAAGTATTTTCCAACTTAAATACTTGAATTGAATTTGAGACCTCAGCTGAGGTCTCGAAATCATGCGTTTAATAGGGTTTAATGCGTAACGCAGTAAACCGATTTAACACCAGGAAATATGCATAATTATAGTCAGGTTGCACAGTCGGGGCTATAAGCGATTGGGATTGTCAGGGCGCATTCAGACGTGGTTCCATTGTTCTTTTCAACCAACCAAAGCAATGCATTTGGGGAAAGGGTGCTTGTCTTTCTGGGAACCGTCATTGAATATTCTGCCACCGAGGAGTTAAGATAGATTGTATAGTTTCGCAAAATTCGGTACCTTCTTGGCAACTCGCTGGAAGTGGGAACCGCATCGAAGAAATCCAAGTGATACCTGATGAGGAGGGCGAAGATGGGCGGCTACAGAGAGTGGTGAAGCCGATGGCTTACTAGCCGGGCCAATCGGGTGAGTCGCTACATTTCAGACCTAATGCTGGGGCAAGTACAGCCCCAACAGTAACGCTAGTAGGTAACACGAGTACCGTGAATACGGAAAGGTTTCAAACATCTAGTATGTATAAAGGTCCAATAATTGCGAACATCCCACAGGTTAATAGTCAGGATATTTCATGGCCTTTACACGTAACTCGGGGTATAACGGACCAACATTCTCAAAGCATGAGTACAGGTTCACAAGGACAAGAAAGGGCGGACAATCATAATTTTTCTGGCAGCTTGCCGTTTAATATGAAAGTTAGTCAGAGCTTGTGTCAGTCAGGCCAATCAGGAATAAGTAAGCCTAGTAGTTTAGTGTACAACTTGGCAAACTCTAGTCAATATTCAGGGTATTCCATACATAACAGGGATGGGGCATGTAGTAGGTTAGGAGGGACATCATCTTCAATAGAACTGGGTGGTGCCCAACTTTCAAATGCAGGGTGCAAAATAAGTACAGTAGGGAGCAGTTGCATGTGGGGGTCCATTGATTGCACAGCGGGCTCTTGAAGCATACCGATGGCGGATAACATGCAGCATATGAATTAACCATCAACTCCCTTTAATCCATTGATATCGGTTTGTAGCGAATTGGGCGAGGGCCTACCGCTAACCTTAAAATTTTTAAGATTATTCATAGCGAGTTTGTGGATTTTGCTGTGATCTTACAAAGAAGAGTGACCCTATAGTAGTACAAATAGCCTACCGCTAACCTTAAATTTTGTAAGATTATTCATAGCGAGTTTGTGGATTTCGCTGTGATCTTATAAAGCAGAGTGACCCTATATTAGTACAAATAGCGGTCAAGACACAATAATTCTTGCTGGCTGTAAACGAGGGGGGTTTTATAATATGGAAAGATAATAAACACAGGCGTCTAATTACTTCTATACATTACATGGACCTTTGCATTTTTTGACTTATGTAGCAGTGTATTTGCGAGCTCATCTCCATAGAACACATAGAATTATTGAAATAATGTCAGATCGTACGCACAGAGAGCAGCAGCTCGTCACATAAGGGGGGATGGCGCACTTTTAGAATGAGGCAGCAATTAACACCAGTTAGATCATGGGCATAATTGACGATGAATTATGGGCATTGCACGTCACAGCACCATGTGTTAATCAAGCTCTAGAACAAAGTGTACATAAAGAATAGAAGGGCAATACCAAGTTTCATTATGACCTTTCGGAATGATTGATCATTATTAGGCACTAAATGGCCAGCTTCCATAAATCAAGAGGTAGCCTATTGCATAATATTAAAATTAAAGACCTTTGCATCTTCTTCCATTTGTACATACGTATCTGGTATTTCATATGTTTAATGAATAGGGTGGTATAGATGGCCTTAGCTTTCGATCCAAACCAGACCTAGTTCAGAGGCATAAAACAAGTACAAACAAATACATATCCATTCATAGAAAAAGAGAGGGGAAATGGATTAAAGGAAGAAAGAAGCGGGAAAGAAAGAAGCGGGAAAATAACAGCCAATCAAAGTTTCTATTTCAGAAACAATTGGTGGCTATGAACCAATACGAGTAGAGTGGCGAGGACAAAGGAGGTTTCATATGAAAGGATGGATTACTGGACCATAAAAGTGGTAAATGCATTGTTCGTTAACAATGCAGGGAAACATGAAAGGGTAGAATTAGAGAACACGTTGCATCATGATGCAATTAACAATGGTCAATTAATAGAGAAAAGCAAGATCAAAAGTACGATGGTATTAAAAATAGGTATGAGGGACCTGTGGAAAAAAGGGGGGTTACTTACATAAGATAGTTATAGTAACAAATATATAGGAACAACTTTAAAAAATTAATTTATACTTGAGTTACAGAATATAAACAACATTATAGTTCTCAAGCAGAAGTGAAGTGGGGGTAACGGGAATTTATTTAACACCAGTGTTTATGTTTAGTCCAAAGGGCTTGACTGTCTTGAGTTGGTGAATCCAGTGTGATTCTCTATGCTTGCAGTTATATTTCATATGTTCATAAATTGCACAAATGGGAGGATCCCACGGGTAGTTTCATTGTTTCTAAGATGAAAGAGGATTGTAGACGCTTGGACCCTCGGCAAGATTCAAGATGTTCCGTTACATTTCCAGTGCTGAGCAGTCTGGTTAGTTTTTACCGCCAGTCTGCAAAATATTGAATTATTCGGTTTGGTCCTGAGGCGAATTAGAATAAAATAATTGAAATAATTGAATAGGACTGGGTGCGGTACCCAGGGTAAGGCTTATCTGGCTATGCTATCAATATACACATTAAAGCTTTGTTAATTTAGTCTTTTTTTAGTCGTTATATAGTTTAAGTATCATCGGTAACAGTAGCAGCTACCATAGCTTAGCAGGGAGGTCAGTACTAGCTTGAACCTGAAAGCGTTGATTTGCATAGATCAGGTGTACGTTTCCAATATCGGTTGGTTTTCCGTATCTGGCGGTCAACACAGCACTGATGTTCCATGGCAATGACACGTTGTGTCGTAAAAATGTCGGTACAAAATGTAACGAACAATGGAGGCGGGCTAAACCGTAAAGCTTACGTATTTGAACAACAAAGGCGCATGATTAAAAATTATCAGTTGATCCGGTTATTCAAGTTACAGGGTGTAACTATTGTCAGTGAAGACGAAAATTCGGTCGTTACAAAAAGTAACAAACATTATAATGTGGGACAAAACGTACAGAGTATGTACATGAGATGAGAAGACGCATGATTAAAAATGATCGAGTGATCCGGTTATTCAAGCTACAGGGTGTAATTATTGGCAGTGAAGATAACAATTCGTAAAGTGGTTACAAAAAGTAACCCATTATAATGTTGGATTAAAATGTAACGGAGCATACACATGAAATGACAAGATGCATGATTAAAAATAGGTTCAATTACAGGGTGTAATTTTTACAGTGAAGACAAAAATGTTCGATGCAAACGTAGAAGAGTGTGAAGATGAAAAGAAAAGATGAATGATTAAAAAGGAATCAGTTGCTCCGGTTGCAGCATAGCTTGCAGACATCTTCATCCGGTTGCAGCATAGCTTGCAGACATACCATATTTGACCTATATGACCTTTATTAAAGTAGCATAGTTAATGTTTAAAGTATAATCAGCATATGAAGCTCTGCTGTTAAAAGCAGCATTCTTGGTTGCCCTTTTCGGTTATTCTGAGGGTGAGTGAGTTTACAACTCACGATGGCAAATTCCCGGGCGTTGCGTATTGGTGATATTTCCTTTAATCAGGAAGGGAATTTGCAAGTAGTTCTAAGATATTCAAAAACGGATCAAGTGGGTAAAGTTCAATCATTTCTGTTGACAGGAATGCCAATACTTCACCGTTTGTACATTGAGGGGGACCCTATGTCAGCCAGACAAGTTAATCACATCTTAAAGTAGGGATTAAGGCCTTCAGGTAAACCCCACACCCTTTTCAGTTCATAGTTGCAGGATATGTTTGGGGTTCGGGAGGAACAAATCAAAAGTATGGGGAGATGGAAGTCTGGAGCACTTGAATCCTACATTAGGCCAGACTTAATGTTTTCAATTGTCTAAAAGGGGGTAGCTTGTAGCAAGGTCATAAATAAGCAGTGTAGACAACCGCTTCTTTAATTAGCATATTGCCGTTTAAGATAAATAATCATTTACAAGATTGGTAAATGTTGAGTTGGTTGTTAACAAATTGTGTACAACATTTTCAACTACATACAAGACTTTGACAAGATAAAATATTGGTCAGAACAGATTACCCAGGCTGTTTTTCTTTGAATTTGTTTTTATACAGATGTTTATCGGGGACAGTATCATTCGCCACAGCAGCGGCACAGTGGTGGTACAGTGACATGGAAAGGCGTGTCTGGGGCACGCCTGGACGGCTGGGACTAGGCTCAGGAGATACGGCAAAAGGCGAGGTCCCGACGACAAGTGTTACATCTAAGGACCAAAGATATCGTGAAGGAAAATTCGGGACAGATAAGACATAGGGTAACAGGGAGCCTCAAGATGTTCATCAATCCGAAGCAAGAACGTGGTACCGGGACAGTATCATTCGCCACAGCAGCGACACAGTGGTGGTACAAGTGACATGGAAAGACGTGTCTGGGGCCCGCCTGGACGGCTGGTACTAGGCTCAGGAGATACCTGGCAAAAGGCGAGGTCCCGACGACAATAGTGTTATATCTAGGGACCAAAGATATCTTGAAGGAAAGTTCGGGACAGAGTAGACATAGGGTAAAGAGAGCCTAAAGGTAATTAGGAACATCCTACCCAACACACGGTTAATTTGGTCAGACATTTTGTTAAGGGTGAAGTATCAAGGTAAAGTTAAAGGAGGGCAGAAAAACGCTGCACTTGGGATTTAAATATGTATGCAAAGAAGATACTTCGGGAGATGTACTTCGGGCAAGACATGATTCATTTGGTTCCATCAAAATTTATCAGACGGGTTGACACTCGGAGAAAGTTTTGTAAAAAAAAACAAATAAAAAAAAAAAAAAAAAAAAAAAAAAAGGGGGGGGGGGGGTGTTTGGGCAAATTTTTTATATCAAAATTTGCTTTGGCGGTAAGTTTAGGTTGTTCCTATAAACAAGAAGCTAATAGGCATTGTAGCCTGTGAGGAAGTGGTAAATTAATTTATGTGAATTGAATAAATATGGTGGTAATAAAATGATGTGATTGTATATAAAGAAGAAGATTAATTTGGTACCTTCTTGGCAACTCGCTGGAAGTGGGAACCTCATTGACCCGGAGTTTTCTCCAGTCAATGAGTGCATTTATAATTATAATAATTGTAATTAGTCTGGTACCTTCTTTGGCAAATCGCCGAGAAGTGGGAACCTTTGCGGATTGGAAATTTACCGTTCGCAAAGTGAGGGATTGGGACCCTTTGCGAATTGGTCGCAAAGTGTATTATAATGGGAACTGGTATACTTCTTTATGAGTGTGGATATCACTGGATGGAATTAAATAAAGGGAAATCCCTTATATTATTATGAATTTGCGTTTTACCACGGAATTCAGAGTACGGAATAAATTAACTCTTGGCAGAGTTCACTACAACAACAAATCCTTGTGTATGTGTATATTTATCAGGTGGTAAAAGCACACAACTTGTGCGACAAGGGTGTTTTTTCTTTCTCTATTCTTTTGCAACTTCTACGACTATTTGACTCCCTAATTTCACAGGTTTGTTATTTTATGCATTATTTTTTTACTGTCGAGTTACACCAAGTGAAAACACTGGTCTTTGACAATTACTGAAGGCGTCCAGTGCCTTTAAACATACGAACTCTCTTATTGTAAAAGAGCCATATGCAAAGAGCCATATGACGAACAACTCTTTTTAGAGTGAAAGACGGGTACTTTCAACTAAATTTAGAGTGAAGTTTGTTCCAATTTCACTCTAAAAGAGTAACACAGATTGACTTTCACTCTCAAAAGAGCGAAAGTGATACCACTTGGAGTGAAAACACCCTTGTTGTCGCACTTTTATGTACGAGTAAATTTGAACGCATGTTTATAATGGACAGTTTGGTGTAATGCTTACGATCAGGTGTGGGGGGCGAGTACGCTTCGAATGGTGATTAAATATACCCCTTGCATAATGTCGCCACTGAGGTCCATAAAGGGCCATCTTTGGCGGAGAGTAATGCGCAGCGCGTCACCGCGCGTTGAAAAATTGACATTAAAGGTGGCCGCCAATGCT
This sequence comes from Asterias amurensis, assembly GCF_032118995.1. Lineage (NCBI taxonomy): Eukaryota > Metazoa > Echinodermata > Asteroidea > Forcipulatida > Asteriidae > Asterias > Asterias amurensis. The sequence continues at coordinate 13,122,007 of NC_092657.1, read as the reverse complement.
AGGGGTCTTTTGTGTACAACAGTCTCCCCTCAACAAAGTCTTGGATATTTAAGAGGTAGTGTTGTCTGCTTGTGTCTATTTCTACCTCCATGGTTTAACCACGATTGTGAGCAAACAAAACCTACCATGGATCTTCGTCAACCTAGATACTGACTCCTGGAGCTCTTCCACCTGACGCCCAATGATTCACATTTCACGTCTTGTGTCTTTTAACTGGTGTTGTGTTTCTCAGTGCGACAGTTACCTTTTCTTGGTTGGTTGATACTGCAACCTGCAACTCACCAACCATACGACGTGTTTCCTCTTGCTCAGAGGTGGCTGTTTCTTGGTTGGTTGATATTGCAGTCTGCAACTCACTAACCATTCGACGTGTTTCCTCTTGCTCAGAGGTGGCTGTTTATTGGTTGGTTGATACTGCAGCCTGCAACTCACTAACCATTCGACGTGTTTCCTCTTGCTCAGAGGTAGATGTTTCTTGGTTGGTTGATATTGCAGTCTGCAAATCACTAACCATTCGACGTGTTTCCTCTTGCTCAGAGGTAGATGTTTCTTGGTTGGTTGATATTGCAGTCTGCAACTCACTAACCATACGTCGTGTTTGGTCTTGCTCAGAGGTAGATGTTTCTAGGTTGGTTGATGCCGCAGTCTGCAAATCACTAACCATTCAACGTGTTTCCTCTTGCTCAGAGGTGACTGTTTCTTGTTTGGTTGATTCTGCAGCCTGCAAATCACTAACCATTCGTCGTGTTTCCTCTTTCTCAGAGGTGGCTGTTTCTTGGTTGGTTGATATTGCAACCTGCAACTCACTAACCATACGTAGTGCTTCCTCTTGCTCAGAGGTAGATGTTTGTAGGTTGGTTGATATTGCAGCCTGCAACTCACTAACCATTCGACGTGTTTCCTCTTGCTCAGAGGTGGCTGTTTCTTGGTTGGTTGATACTGCAACCTGCAACTCACTAACCATACGTCGTGTTTCCTCTTGCTCAGAGGTAGATGTTTCTAGGTTGGTTGATATGCAGCCTGCAACTCACTAACCATTCGACGTGTTTCCTCTTGCTCAGAGGTGGCTGTTTCTTGGTTGGTTGATACTGCAGCCTGCAACTCACTAACCATTCGACGTGTTTCGTCTTGCTCAGAGGTGGCTGTTTCTTGGTTGGTTGATTTGCAGCCTGCAACTCACTAACCATTCGACGTGTTTCCTCTTGCTTAGAGGTGACAGTTTCAGTCATTATTACTTTGAGCTCTTTCACCTTGTCTTGTGTGTTTTTGAGTTCATCTTCAAGAATGACTAGGTAGTTTTCTACAATAAGTCTTAACTCGTCTACCTTACTATTTGTATCTACATTACATGAAACCGTTCTCTGATGTCTGGTAGCTTCAACTTGTAGTTCAACTTGAGCTTTCACGATCAAACCGAGATAACATTCATACATTGGGCCAACGTTGGTATTTGGTCGGCACCGTTGGCGTTGGTATTGTGTCAGCTTTTGGCGTTGGTCCTATGTTGGCACTACGTCGCCACGATCGGCATTGACACGTTGTTTGTTTCTGACATTGGGCCAACGTTGGCTGTTGGTCGGCAGAATCATGTTGGTTTTACACTGGCTATCAATGTTGAGCCAACGTTGGTTTTTAGTAAATCAAACAATATTCGGCATTGTGTTGGTATCTGACGTGGGACCAATGTTGGCTCTAGTTCGGCATTACCACATTGGTTTTAAGTTGGCACTCAATGTTAAGCCAACGTTGGTTATAGGTGGGACATCAATATCGTCATCGTGTTGGTTTCTCACGTAGGACCAATGTTGGCTCTATGTCGGCATTACCACATTGGTTTTACGTTGGCACTCAATGTTGAGCCAACGTTGGTTTTAAGTGGGACATCAATGTCGGCATTGTGATGGTTTCCGACGGAGGACCAATGATGGCTCTAGGTCGGCATTACCACATTGGTTTTACGTTGGCGAACAATGTTGAGCCAACGTTGGTTATTAGTTGGACATCAATATCTGCATTGTGTTAGTTTCCAACGTATGACCAATGTTGGCTCTAGGTTGGTACCACCACATTGGTTTTACGTCGGCACCCATGCAATGTTGAGCCAACGTTGGTTACTAATGGGACAGCAATAATGGCATTGTGTTGGTTTCCGATGTAGGACCAATTTGGCTCTAGGTCGGCATTACCACATTGGTTTAACGCCGGCACTCACTGCCGAGCCAACATAAGTTATTTTGTGGGAAAGCAATAAATGCTTGTGTCGATGAGGACTTAGGACCATTGTTTACTCTAGGTTGGCAACATCACCGTTGTTTAACCTTTGCGATCAGTGTTGAGAGAGTGGTGGTAGCAAGCTTATTCAATGGACCAACGAGGGTTTTGGGCGGCGGTCTGATGTTTCGTCGTCAACCATTTATAACAAGAATCATATACTACGACAAATGAGTCAGGGGATATGACCGAAATGTGGTTAAGTATGTCTGGTCATTATATTAAATGTCTTTGCTTGTTAGTTATAGGGCAAGTTTGATGGTCAGAATCATCGTTAATGCTGAAGTTTTTTTCAGACATTGACAGTCAAATGCCAGTTATCCCGGAAATACAGTTATGTTAGACGATCACGTTAAATGTTAAGCCAACACTAACTACTTGAATTAATCATAAAGATCATCCAGTTCATGAACGTAACAATAAACTGAAAGTCGATATTTTTGAATAATGATACGTTGGCCCAACGTTGGGGCAATGTTTAGCCAACATAAAGACTATTAGAGGGGCCAATGTTGGGCCAACTTTAACATTGGCCCAACGTTATGCCGATGAGCAAAAGTACATTGGGCCAATCATTGGTAATCAACATTGACCCAACATAAACATTTCGTTGGTTCTACGTTGGCCAATGTTTGCGTTGGGCCAACGTTGGCCCAATTTTAACATTGGCCCAACGTAACTCCTATGAGCAAAAGTATGTTGGGCTAACATGGACAGCCAACGTTGGCCTAATGAAACTGTTCTGTGGCAGAATGATAGGCTCAATGTTGGCTCAATGTTTGATTACGTTGGTCTGATATTGGTTCAATGTTTTAACATACATGGGCAAGACATTGGCCCAACGTTGAGCCAACGTCTACGTTGAGCCAACGTTGGGCCAACTTTGACAATGGCCCAACAAAAGACCGATTAGCAAAAGTACGTTGGACCAATGTTGACAGCCAATGTTGGTCCAATGAAAGTGTTTCGTTGGCCCAAAGTTGGTCCTATGTTGTGATGCTATCTGGGAAACGACCAAGAGCGAACGTATAAACAACCCCATTTTGCTCAATTAACTGCAACTACAAATCACGACTCCTTTCGTTACTGAATAGAGTAGAAGTATATAGATGAGTGAGCAACAGCCTATCTGTAGATCATTTTATATTGAACATATGGTACCCGCATTAAAGTTTGTTTTTCTTCCTGATACGCTGTTAGAGCGACCTGGATTATTAGGGGAAATAGCCGTTGAACGTTAAAGACACTGGACACCATTGGTTAATGTCAAAGACCAGTCTTCTCACATCTCAACATATGCATAAAATAACAAACCAGTGACATTTTAAGCTCAATTGGTCATCGAAGTTGCGAGATAATGATGAAAGAAAAAAATACCTTGTCACACGAAGTTGTGTGCTTTCAGATTGCTTGTCTTCGAGGGCCTCAAATTTTAATTCCGAGGTCTCGAAATCAAACTCGTGGAAAGTTACTCCTTTCAAGGAAACTACGTTACTTCAGAGAGAGCCTTTACTCACAATGTTTTATAGTATCAACAGCTCTCCATTACTCGTTACCAAGTGAGGTTTTGTGCTAATAATTATTTTGAGTAATTAACAATAGTGTCCACTGCCTTTATTAAGAGAGACTGAATCGGGAACTATGTAGCTAGGTCAGAGTTCAGAGAGTGTCGTGTGAACAACTTTCAACCAGACTCGAGGATTGGTTTTGGACTTTGGCCAGACCCAAAGTTGTTATATTGACGTGTTGACAACGAACAAGGAAGTGCAACTCAGTCTGAACATAACAAGGAAAGATGGCTTAACAAGATATTGACGGTTTTTACAGCTTTCACTATGGACAACGTGTAGTATAGCGCTTGGATATGGGTTGGGTCCTGACTTTATTATTTGTTAATACGTAATGTCTACAACATGTTTACTACACATCACTACACATCACTAACATTGAATGCAACGTAATATAAATAACGAGGCTTACGAAAACACATCAACATTTGCTTACAAATTGCAAAAGAGAATCGTGGGCTCGTTTTAGATTGAGATTATACGAGGGTAAATCACAACAAAATAGCATTATCAGTTATACGCTGCTTCTTCACACGGGAACGATAGCGACAAGCACAAAAACGACAATGACAACGACAAAGGTCGTTCAAACAAGTTGATTTAGGAACGATGAAATTAATGTATATTAAAAAGCCGCGGCCTCATTGTATTAATTACCAAGATAATAATCGACAGGTTAGAGTGGTAGCAACTTACACTCATAACAACACTGTGATTTGAATCGACATAATTAAAATGATCCCAAGATCGCGGATGAAAATGTGAATTAAATTACAGCTGCAACTAAAACTAGACATTAAGTGTTTGTGAACAAACACCAAGCTGTTACGTATTGTTTTGCTTTGATTATGTGCTTCACTGCCCAAGGAATCTATAACTAAAAAAGGGTTTCAAAAAATTGTGTACAATGTAGCTCTTGATATAAGGTCACACTTCCCGGTTGACCCGTAAGTAAAGGTCAACATGGGCTCACAGCTACCAAAGACTATCTGCAATGACCCGGAGGTAAAGGTCAACATGGGGTCAAAGTTGTTTCAAATTAATCTTGAATGCCCAAGGAGTCTATAACTGAAAAAAGTTTGATAATCGGTTGTGTTGTTCTTGAGATGGTCCCACTTCCGGTTGACCAGGAAGTAGGGGTCAACTTGAAGTCACGGTTGTTCAAGTTAATATTTTATGCTTAAGGAGTTTATAACTGAAAAGAGTTTGAAAATCTGCTGTATAGTTCTTGAGATATGGTCCCACTTCCGGTTGACGCGGAAGTAGAGGTCAACTTGAGGTTACAGTTTTTTCAAAATTAATCTCCAACCACCAAGGGGTCTTTAACAACAAACAGTTGAAAAGTCGGCCGTGAAGTTCTTGAGATATGATGCTGCAAGGATTTCCTAATTAATATGCAAATGAGGGTCACGTGGTTAATTAATAAATAATTTTAATATGTTTTTATGATAGGAATTAAGCTAAACATCCTAAAGCTTCAGTTTGATATTATATTACGCCTTTAAAAACACATAATTAATTTGTAGGATACTCCTTTATTTTCCTACCCCCGATAGGGGGCGCTCTTATGAGACATTTCAATTGCACGATTTCTGCACCGTATTGTCTGTATCTGACTCTGTTTTTGTATGTGTACATCGCACAAACCAAAACTGTCATAACATGTGAAGCTATAACTTCCCCTATAGAACACGGCCCATAGTTTTATGGCTCTGTCTGCTTCAACCAAACTCTGCCCATTTATTATACAACCACCGTTCTCCGCTTACTTTGCAAGCGCTGACTGTGCAAGTTCAAAGCAAAGATTACATACGATATGTTTCCCCGCGCACAAGCAAAAATATCCCTGCTAAGCTGTGAAATATGCTTTATGTAACCGAGAATATGAACGCGCTTCTGAAGTGTCAATTCTTTGCTTACGCAGTGAAGCAGAGTCAAATTGGAACAGTCTCACAAGATTTCCCCTAATGTACTAACAATCTTTTTTACTTTAAATGTTAGAAGTGTAAGCCTTACCAAACATACTTAAAGGGCAAAATTTCATGGTTCTCATAACCACCAAAGTCTGCGCTTACGATCACCATTTTCCGCTTACTGTGCAAGCGCCGAATACAATGTGCGAGCTTGGAAGCACACAAACAAAAGGAATCCCTGCTAAGCAGTCTATTTCGCTTGACGTAAGCGCAGAATTCACTGCTTCTGCTAATAAAGCATTGGATCTTTTTCATTAAGCAAGTTCCCATCATGACTCGACTAGTCGCTCCTCAAACCTGACACTTGTCGAGATAAAAGACGGATTCTCAAGATGTGCCGCAAAGGCAATACTAATTATGTTGCGAATGGGCGACTAGTGAAATTTACTGCTCGGCTAGTCGCACGTCAAACCTAACTACGACACTTGTCGAGATAAAATACAGATTCTCAGGAATTGTGACTTGTCGAGATAAAATACGAATTCTCAAGATTTGTGCCGCTATGTGACGCAAAGGAAATATTATTTATGTTGCGAATGGGTGACTACTAGTGAATTTTACTACTCGCACCTCAAACCTAACTACGACATTTGTCGAGATAAAATACGGATTCTCACACTAGTCGCCCCGGGCACACTAGTCGCCCCGGCCTACTTTTGTCACAAGTAAAGCACGGTTCCTGCGAATGCAAATCAAATTTTTAAGTCACTGTTTTCGCAGTGAAAGTTTCGCAGGAGTTCAGCACAATTAGTCAACTGTAGCAAACATGTTGATGTGAATTGTGACGCTCAAGAACACATTCCCTGCTAAAGCTGTTAAATACGCTTAGGGTAAGCACAATTCCCTGATTACGTAAGCGCTGTGATTATTTCTTTTAAAAGCCATTGGCCTAGGACCAAACTACTTTTTAAACACAAAAAAACAGCTTAACCATGCCTCACGTTCAAGTTTTGAATCCAGGTATTCTGCTCAATTTCTGCAATTTGTAAAGCAAAATGTTTTGCCATGTTTATTATAAGCAGCTCTATAAAACTGAGCCTCAACCACAAGAGAAATGTCAGCATAATAAAATCTCTGCTTTTGTATTCCGGACTGTCAAAGAGTTTTTGTTTGTCATAGTCTAATTTCCGAAAGTAACGCGAAATACTCGAATTAGTTTAGGCAGATGGTCCCCGGCGCGAACAAGGTGACTTTACCCCTAAATCATTCCAAATCCCGGGCGGTCTACTTTCGTCGTCCATGCTCGTCGCCTGAAATGAACCCGGTCCACGACGCACCATGCTCAGGCTTGTCAAACTTTTGGGACAAGTTTAGACTTGTGCTAGTCGGTGACCGTAACAAATCTATGTATATTGAACAAAAATACGCAATAACACCGGTCGTAAATGGGACAAGGACTTGGTCAAGTTAACAATTTTACAATTTTGACTATTCAAATTAAGTTTACGCCGTACCCATGATCTTTGAAAATTTTTCCACGGGAATACAGTTTTTTTTTAAATAAATAATTACACTGTTTCAATAAGTTTTGATGCTTTTAAAATGACCATCAACAAAATATATCTTAATCTAAAGCAGTTTTGGGAAGTGTACAACATGTAATTTAATTTTAATCGAATAAATTATGTTTCCGAAAGCTGGGTTTGTTTACACTTCAAGAGCCATTGTGTTTGTGCACAGACACAAAACGTGCATTACATGACGTCATGGTGACGTCGTCCAGAACTGTATGTCGGAAATCACATTAACAGGACCTGACTAGTGTATAGCTGAAAAAAAGGGTCAGGATCGGCGGTCTACTTTTTGAGATATGGTGTTAACTTGGTTTGCTAATTAAATATTCACAAGCATAATTAAGGCTTATTAATTAACCATTGTTATATTTGTTTACGATAACAATTAAGCTTATGTTCTAAGCTTCAATTTGGTATAGTAAACTCACTCTTTCGTATTATGGTTTAGGAGATTAGGCTGCCGCAAAAACGTGTACAATCACTAGGGGATTTAGGGAGAAACAAACAATAATAATAATAATAATAATAATAATAAAAATAATAAAAATCTCGACGAAAACAATACCTGTTCCGACGGACAGTCGGAACAGCTAACTAGTATTTTATTCGGCTACGTTTTATCTTTGACACAAACATTACACACACAAATCGGTAATAAATAAAGTATTAGGTGATTAGATAAATTGATTACTTTGTGACTAGACAGCCCTTTGAGTGATTAAATCGGATCGATACGTGACCCTAAGACGAGGGTCGACTAAACACACTCTGTATAGCCTCGAGAATGCATATTTTTATATGGAAATTCTTCAAATAATGTTTATCTTTTATCTTTATACGCAAATCGCTTCAAGTTAGTAGTGGATCGACATTGTGGGCTTGTCTATCATATCTTTTCTTTAATCTACCATGTGTTCTTTTGGGCACCGGAGCATATTACGCAAATCGCTTATAAAATTTATACAGTCATTTAAGAGCTGTTAATTTTGCATCGGGATATTATACCCCCAATGCACATTTCGTTAACAATATCTTAAATCGTACCCGCTGCCAAAACATAGTATTCGAACTGCCTCTATCTACCAGGTAGTCTCGGTGGTCTAGTTGGTTTAAACAATGCTCTCGAATTGCAAGTGGGTTAGAATCCCATCCGAGTAATATGTGTAGATTTGTTTTTCAACAGAGCTCGGTAAAGTAGGCTACTGCGTATAATGTGCTAACACACATCAGTGTAAAAGGTAAAACTTAAAGCATACTTCAATGCTTAGTAACTTGAAGTATGCACGCGCAGAAGGCAAAATTCGCCGCTAACCCGTGAAATACGCTTGCCGTAAGCACAAAATTGTGTGCTTACGGTAAGCAGAGCCATGAAATTGGGCCCTGGACAACTAGGTAAAGAAGTCATGACGAAACAAGAACTCTCAGTGGCAAAGCATGGTTGTGGCTCCAAAAAAAAAACGTTGTACTTGTTACTTTAAAGAGCATGGAAACAGGGTTAAACGATCATGCACGTTTTTGTGTTTTATCAATTCAAACTAAGGGATATCTTCAAAATGCATTTTTCTTGTTTTCGGAAAAATTACCATGTTTGATGCAGAAGTGTCACAACACCAAAGTGTTTCGCCCCAGCAGACATGCAAACCATAATGATAGCCCAATCACAACCAAAAGGGAAATATTCTGAGAACCAATAAAAATTAAGACAGCACAAACTTTCTTGATGTGCAAGGGGATTTAAAAAATAAGACTTTCAAAAAAGAGGCGCTGTTCACAAAACTTTGTTTTATGCAATGTCAAGAAATATGATTGGGGCAGGGCCAATGTGGGACAAATTTTAAGATTAAGGTCATCAAGTCCTGATCAATGTTGGGTTATGCACTAAGCCTACATAGTGCTTATATGAAAAGCTGCTAGATCGATGGAATTATTACTTCTTTCTGTTATAAATTCAAAATGAAGCAAATACTTCAAAATGCATTTCTCCATGTTTTTGGGGAAAAGGGTCTACTTTTGAGACAGTACTGTTACATCAGGATACAGTTGCCCAAGTTTTTCTTACTAGAAATAAGAAAAAATAAGAATTTTGGCCCTATTCAAAACCGAAAGGAAAATTTTCTCCTGAAACAAATGAAATTTTGAGGGAAAAATATGGTAAAAATGTTGATTTTGCAAGTTCTAAAAACATACTCTAATGCACCTTCTAAAAATAGCACAAGGGTGAAATTTATTGCAATCATTTGTTGTCTAAGGTATAGTGGCCTAAACTCAACCAAACTGTTACCATGGCAATGTGTTATATTATGGTTTGAAATGTTAATTTTGTTTATTTGGACCCAAGGGTGAAATTTATTGCAATCATTTGTTGTCTCAAGTAAAGCCAAGGATGATAATTTGTAGTGATGGCAAAGGTTTATGAAATGTTTTTGTTTTTTGGTGGGGTGGAGTTGTAAATATTAACTAAAAAACAGTTTTTCAGACCCTCAAATCGGCCTAAAGTGGCCTAAACTCAACCAAACTGTTACCATGGCAATGTGTTATATTATGGTTTGAAATGTTAATTTTGTTCATTTGGACCCAAGTCCCTACCATCCACAAAGGATTAGAAAAATATTCCTTTCTTTTTAAATATGGACACATATGTCAATATTATGTGAAAAAAACCTTAAAAAGGCATTTTTCACGTTTTGGGGAAAAAAGTCTAGTTTTGAGGCAGTACTGTCACAACAGGATACAATTGCCCAAGTTTCTCTCACCAGATATGAGAATACCAATGTTGGCCCTAACCACAGCCGAAAGGAAAATTTTCTGAGACCCCTGGCAAGTTGACATTTTGAGGTCCAACAATAGGGTAAAAATGGCGATTTTGCAAGTTCTAAAAACATACTGTAATAAACGATGCAAAAATAGCACAAGAGTGATATTTAAAGCAATAGTTTTTTTTTCTCAAGGAAGGCCAAGGATGACACTTTGTTGTGATATACAACTTGTTTTGAAATAATTTTGCATTTTAGTGGGGTGGAGTTGTAAAAATGAGCTAAAATCCAGTTTTTCAGACCCCAAAATCGGCCTAAAATGGCCCAAAAACAAAATGAGCCGTAACCATGGCAACGGGCTTTATATGAAATTGAAAATGCAATTTCGTTTACTTGCACCCCAAGGCCCTTCCACCCACAAAGTATAAAAACATTCATTTTTTGACTGTGAGCAAATATGTCAACTATTTACCTGAACTGACTCTTAACACCCCAATTATTGCATTGTATAACAGTTACCCGGTCGGTATGCGCCAAAGCCGACAGAGCCAGTGGGACGATTCTTTGAGTCAATATCCCGAAATCAAACTCAGGCATAAAGTTTCATAAAAGCTTGTCAGTTTGACCGGGAAAACAAGCCACACTGATTTGTGTATGTTTAGAGTGTGGACGTTAAACCGTGTAGTTGCATGTTGGTTTAGTTGGTATTATAACGTTATAGGGTTTGTAAACGTCTAGTAAAGCCTGTGAAAATTATTTACTGTGCAGTTTTATTTGGTAACAAGTACAGCAGCTTAGGATATTGAAATGCAGTTTAGAGAATTTGCTTTAAGTCGAAGTACCATGGTTGTGGAAACAAACAACGCTTTTTATCTTTTGATAATCAGTATCGTTTCTGACAGTAAGGTTTCTTAGATTGTGTAACCCAACTGAAGAATGCTCTTTATGCGTGGACAACCGCTACATTTGTTAAAACAATCTCACATAAGTTTCCACCATAGAGCTATGTATACTGACTAGAGCGCTTACTTGCTCTGCGTTTTGAAGCCACCCTGGGCGCAGACATGTTTGAGATGGTGCGTGACTATGAAACGATTTTAATTTTAAGAGAACACACATTGCCGCGGTTGTTTTACATGGCGGCGCGTGCGCTTTACGTACGCGTTGCCCATTCGCGTACGACGTCCCCGCGCTGCCTAATTATTGATTGTGCTAAATGACATACTACAAAATATATATTCAACTACAAACCAACGATTGGCACACTTAAACAAGCCCTCCCAAGGCTTTACATTATTATGTTTTTAAAGGCAATGGACACTATTGGTAACTGCTCAAAATAATTATTTGCATAAAACCTTACTTGGTAACGAGTAATGAGGAGAGGTTGGTAGTATTAAACAAGTGTATTTATTATTTGTCATGTGAATGTGAAAAGTCCATTGTTTTTTACTGAAAGCTGAGTAATTTCACTCGTTCAGAGCTCTGCATTGTGATAGTTTTGACACGAAGGTACAACATGGTCAAGTGGCTGATTCATATTTGTGGTTCAAGCAAGTCAGTCCAATTTGAAGCACACTGTGCGTTCACCCTGGAGTTTGTTGGACAGAAAATCGTTTCTAATGGCAAGTTATCGCGACTCTCAACAAACGGCTCTTTATGCGGTAAGTCTGCTGCCACCCAATGTCTAAAATCACTGATTGTATGAACTATTGAAAATTACATTCGTTTTACTTTCAGTCTCACCAAGATGGCCGAAGCTGCACTTCACACTGAGACCACTTGCAAGATTAGACATGTACACATCGAATGTCCAATCTGCTTGACTCGGTTCATCGATCCGAAAATCCTGGACTGTCAGCACAGCTTCTGCTTAAAATGTCTTCAGGAACTTGTAGACAAACAGGATCCAAAGACGCGTTTCATCACTTGCCCAGTGTGTAGAGAGAAAACTTCAATCCATGATAAGGGACCATCTGCTCTTCTTAACTGCTTTCTCTTGAGCTCACTTATTGATGACGTCATCAACCCGAATAGTCCCGAGGTGGACAATCACCCTCTTGTCTCGATTTGCGAAGGATGTGACGAAGGTCTTGATGCCGTCTCACGGTGTGTTGACTGTGAAGCTAATTTTTGCAAGACTTGTTTGGAATACCACGCCAAAATAAAATTGAACAGGCATCATCGAGTCGTTAATGCAGCCGGGTCGTCAAATGAGGGATCCAGAGACCAGCAAAAAAACTTGCTCTCAAAAATGCCGGAAACACACTGACCAGGAACTGTGTTTTTATTGCGACACGTGTGACTTACTTGTTTGTCTCAAATGTGTGGTATTTGATCACAGAGCGCAAAACCACAAACTCACTGAAATCAAAGACTCCATTCGATCTTATCGTCAAGCTGTTGAAGAGGCTTTGATGAAGTTTGATGAATGTCGCAAGCAGTTCCAAGAAGTGTACGACTCTATCAAACACTCACAGCATAGATTACAGATCATGGTCGACCGGGCTCTTCGAGATATTGTGGCTAAGGAGGAAGAGGAAGTTGCCAAAATCAGAAAAGCATCTCGCCTCCTTCAAGACAGAATAACTCAAATCGGTCAAGAAATAGGTGGGGAATTTGGCAGCATACAGATCAGCAATAGCGATAAGATGAGCCGCGCAGAGCAGATCGTAGCTTCAGTCAACAACTTGATGCAACATGCTGATGACTTTGAGCTGCTGGACCTCAAGCCAAAGGTTATGCACAACTTAACATTCCACAAAGAGCTCCAGTTTCAAACAGTGCAGCATAGCAAGTCATTCATCGGGTTCAAAGGTCATGATGTCGTCACTGATGCGGATATCGGTGAAATACTAGAGGAAGAAAAGTGGGAAGTGAAGACAGAGTTTGGTAAAGAAGGGGAAGGTGAGGGGGAGTTCAAGTTGGCATGGGACGTTGCTTGTTTTAGCAACGGTGACATCATCGTTACTGATTTGAAACGGTTGATATTATCCAAATTTACATCGAGTGGTAGTTACAAATCTCAAGGTGTGCAAAGTAGAACAGTAGATGGACAACTACAAGCCCCTGTGGGTGTTGCGGTGTCCTCTGATGACCTGCTTCTGGTTACTGACGCACATGATGTAAAGGTTTATGATAGCGAACTGCGATTTATTCGCAAGTTCAGACCCTCACAGAATGAAGTCGAGGGGCAGTCAGGGAGTATGCTTTTTGGTATTGCTGTTGGCAAGAAGAAAGATCGTATTGCAGTGTCTGACTGTCGGAGAAAGGTAATATATCTTCATAACAAAGATGGATCCACCATTTCCACAATACATCATGATGATATTGGCGATATGGGCTTTCTATCTGTTAACAGCAAGGAGCGACTGATCTTCACAAACCACGATGAGTCGAAACTAGCTTGTCTGGATTTCATGGGAAACGAGGTGTTCAACATCAGCACCTCCATTGACGGCAAACCTGTAAAGCCTACTGGTGTGTGTTGTGATGATGCTGGCGATATATATGTGTCTATTCATTGCGATACGGAGGGAACCAGTGAGATACATCATTACGATGCATCAGGTAAGCATATCGGCTGTGTAGCTCGTGGCTTGCTCTATCCTCAAGGCTTGACGTTCACTCCTACCGGTGACCTCATCGTGGCTGACTTGAACTCAGTCAAGATATTGCTTCGCGTGTGAGTGTCGATGACGTTATGGTCGCAAAGATACACTATTATTGATGACAAGGTAACTTGCAACTTATAAAGTCTAACATTTGTAGTTAATCTTCATGAATCTCAAGAATGCAAATAATCTGCCACTTGGACAAAACGTTACGATCATAACGTACCACCAATCGTTTGTACTAAATCTAGTGTTCTGTTTCAATCCATTTATTTCTTAAATACGTTTAGGTAAAAACATTAACCTACAAAGTACCAGCTTAAATTTGTAATATCCGTACCAAAGTTTAGTCTTTTGTGACCACTATTGGTAATACTGGACACTATTGGTAACTGTCAAAGACCAGTATTCAACATATGCATAAAACAACAAACCATATGCATACAACAACAAACCATATGCATAACAAACCTGTGTAAATTTGAGCTCAATTGGTCGTTGAAGTTGCGAGATAATAATGAAATAAAAAAAAACACCTTTGTCACACGAAGTTGTGTGCTTTCAGATGCTTGATTTCGAGACCTCAACTTCTAAATCTGAGGTCTCGAAATCAAATTCGTGGGAAATTACTTCTTTCTCGAAAACTAAGGCACTTCAGAGGGAGCCGTTTCTCACAATGTGTTATACTATCAACCTCTCCCATTACTCGTTACCAAGTAAGGTTTTATGCAAATAATTATTTTGAGTAATTACCAGTAGTGTCAACTTCCTTGAAATGAATTTTGAAGCTGTATTATTAAAGGGTATACTTTTGAGTGTTTTTACTCAATCGATTATTCATGTAATTTTTTATTATTTTTTTTTTTAACATCAACCGAATATTTAGTATCTTTGTGTTGTTGGCAGATTATGTTGTGTGTTTACCATTATACAATTATTAAACTTTAATTAACTTGTGTCAATTAAAGCTTCTGTAAATATTGCTTAAAAATGCGGCTCACGAAACAATTAGCAGGATACAAGTCTTATAATAAGCAATTGACATAGTGTTCGGCTTGCCACAGTATAGTCCGTTAAGCATTTTTCGTTTGGCTGTGCTACTTTAAATAAGGGAATAAAAGGGTTGCGATGAGTTTTTAAACTGCCGTTCACAACCGGCAGGGTCGTGGCAGTGCGATAAAGGCACGAGCCGAAGGTAAGGGCCTGTATCGCACTGCCACGACCCTGCAATGTTTTAAACGCCAGTTAAAAAACGAGTCAATACTCTTGTATTCCCGTTCATAGATGTATGTTTAGTTAAAAGGCGTAGAAAGGTAGTATTATGCATCCTCCTATTCATGGACCAAAATTGCACGGCGAGATCGATCACCACTGAGAACGAAGTTGTGAGCTAAACGGTTCCAAAAACCACCGGTTATCAACAGCTCCAGCTAGTTATTATCAACCGTTTAAACACACCCACGTGACACGCTCTCCACCAATCGGAATAGCGAAATTGTCTGAGGTATTTATGAATGGTTAATAATAACCGCACACATTTACCTTGCTGTATCAGTTGCTGCTTTTCAACACACCATTACCCATTTAGTATTTAAGACTGAACATAAAGGTACCCTTTTTATCTGATCGTTATTCATTACATTAAAAGTGTCACGTTATATATGAATTATTAAGGGAATAAAAGGGTAGCGACTCGTTCTTTACCGGTCGTTTAAAACAGGCAGGGTCGTTGCCGTGTGATTAAGGCCCGAGCCGAAGGAGCTGGAGCTAAAAATACTGCCGACAATATTTTGAATTTTGTTGTGCTCAGCAGCTCAGCTACGCGTTGATCAAAAAGTAGCTTTGTGCATTTCGGTATAGATTAATGGAGGGCGCTCACTTGTGAAATCCCACTGGACGCCATTTCTGCAAGTAACTTCTTTGATACAACAGTAGATCAGTGCAGATCAGTGCAGATAATGACCATAGTTCCTATCAATGGGAAACAAAACATTCACTTGCTGAAATGGCGCCCATGCGTATTTCACGTTCCAACATTAGATAAAGCTTTAGTTCCGCATCTTGCGCCTTGCGGCGCTCTGTAATCTTTGGTTATAGTTCGTATTTACATGCACAACAGGATATGCCTACCTGTTAAGATCATTGGGATAGAGTAAACCTTTGGTATTTTAAACCGTTGGATTTGATTTAATATTGTATTAATATATATGTATACATTACTAACCTGCTGAAATTGCATGGCAAAAGGTGTTCACAGTTTTTAGATATCGCCGGAAATCCTGCGCAATGTCCAAGCAGGAAAAAAAAAAAGAAACTAAAATGATTCCACAATCTGAGAAATGCAACTGAAAGTTTACACTTCTCAGATTCAACCAATGGGCGATGAATGTGATATATTATTACATAACCAGATTACTTCGAAGTAAGATGAATCTCAACATGCTTTTTACATTTGAAAGCTATGTTAAGTTCCCTTTGAAAGTATGTTATTTAAAAAGAAAGTCAACGTCAACCATTATTCAGTCACCAAATAGTGACTGGATACAACGGATTATTGTTTTTGAGGCAGCTTTTTTGTAAAGATCCTCATTTTTTGTTGATAGCTTTTTGAGATTGAAGCGTTAGAATTAGTTAGAATCATTTTTCTTAATTATCCCGAGGTCGAATACTGTTGTATGTATATCGATATATGTTCAATAATAAAATTGTTTGATTTCGACTGACTGTGATGTTCATGGCCCAGGTCCAAGTCACGGACGATGTTGTGTTAGGATCTTTCCAGCTTGATTGGTCAGTTTGAACGGTACTGATACATGATTGGTCAAGTTGAACGGTACTGATACATGATTGGTCAGGTTGAACGGTACTGAGACATTATTGGTCAGTTTGAACGGTACTGAGACATGATTGGTCAGGTTGAACGGTACTGAGACATTATTGGTCAGTTTGAACGGTACTGAGACATTATTGGTCAGTTTGAACGGTACTGAGACGTTATGTTTGCGATGTACATATGGAATATTGTTTAACCAAGTGATGTTTGCCATATTACGGTAACTTTTGTACGCTTCTTGGCTTCAGCCTTATCATAAGCGACCAAATACGTGAACGTGAACGTCAGAAAGTTGCGTTTTAAAAATGTCACATTTTTAGCATACGTGAGTTTACCATTTTTGTCACATCAGGTAAGGACAGAAGCACAGAATCGTGTTGATAAAAATAATAATAATAATAATAATAATAATAATAATAATAATAATAACAATTAAGAGTCGAGGGAGATTATAAGAGCGTAATCATTATTTTCAAAATGATTGTAATCGGTAATTTATGTTAACTACTGAGCATTATTAAACGCTTAGAGCGCTGTTTAAGACGGCTGTATGTTAACTATTAAGCATTATGATTGAATAAAGGCATCCTACCACTGCAGCGGCAGCTTAAAGACAGTCTCCGTCGCCTGTATAACTAAAGTCTCCCTTTTTAGGGTTTAATTGTAAAAAAGGTTGACAAATAGAGGGACCGCCTTTATTAAAACTGGTCCATTGGCCAAATTATTGAACTTCAAAAAGGAACACGCGAGATTATTTCCATCCAAGATGTGCATCCACCATTCAATTTACTTATTATTATACACGGCTTTTGTTTTGATTATTTGTTGGTTCTTTTTATAACTTGCGCTTGATGTTTTAACTAGTACCAAAATAGGAGCAAACAGAAGTAACATACATGTATAGAGTGTAAGCCCACACAGTTTGATGGCATAAGAGGTGGGACGTGTTGCCATCATAGTCTGCCAAAATAAATATTTACCGAGACGCATAACGATAAGTAGTCCCCAAAACGGACTTCACACCACACTATAAATAAAACGCATAAAAAAAAACACGCAAACACAACTAGTTAGTGATTGTATTGTTATCAGTCAAGTGGTTTGGTTGACATCGTCGGGCTTCTGGGAACACAAACAACATCAGTAGTGTTGTTGTCACAAATAAAAATGTCAATTTTAGGAAATGTGATGATCATGCATAGAGTTCATGGTGTTGTTATGAGTTTTGTTTTAACTGTACAGGAATGTACGGTGCCCAATATCTACCACGGGTACACAATTAAAAGTTGTGAGCTGCCATGTGTAGTATTGTTTGATATAGCTTTGTTGTGGAGGGGACCGTGCAACAAGAAAAAGGGGCTAACTTCCAAAGCGTCTATGCAATTTTGAAGTTTAACTCGCCATGCCCTAATCGTTTTTGTTTTTCACACAAGTTTGACATTGTTCATCAACGGATTGGTCAAGAGTTTCATTTTATAATTTATAGGAGAGTGTTTGGTAACAAGTATTTGTTAAAATGACATTGCCCTATTTTTGATGTATTTGTAAGCTGTCCCTAGCATGATCATGTCCCCTTATTTTGTTTTATTGGTTAATGAAATCTGGATTCAAAGGAAAATGTTGTCAAATCCACTTGGAATTATTTAGTCTAGTAAGGTTTACCGTAACACCATGTAATTGAAATCCCTAATTCAGTTGCGGTGATTCTAAAAAGAGCCATTAAGTTTAACCTCCAAGTTTTTAACAGTATGCTCTGATCGTCGCCTGGAAAATTAGCATACTGATCGAAACGTCGAGTTTCAAATCCGTCTAACTCTACATTCATAAGTTATCAAATTAAAATGAGCTTTTCGCAATAATTAAAAGTCCTATTCCACAACAATTACAATGGTTGCAACAGGCCACCTTAGATTGAAAAACGACCCTTGTATCATTTGAACTCTATTCATACGGATGGGTTTTTCCAGTTGTGTGAAACAGGTGCAGTTTTTTTTCCGATATATAAAACTGATTATTTGGAATTACGGTTAGTAAAGAAGTGCATTGTTTGTGAAGACCTACTTCTAAAGTTTATGTTTTGGTCAAGTGGAATTCAGCTCAGCAAAGAAATGCAGCTGTACGTAGTGAGCATTTAGTCACAAACAAGTCTACAACTTAAGGTAAGCCTACCTAGACTATAGTATATATTTTACTTAAATTTATTTCAAATGTTGTGGACTTGTGGCAAAAGCGTATCTTGGAACGTAAGCGTAGCTGTGTATCTTTGAATGTTAGCGTATGGCTTGACTCATTATTGAAAGCGTACCTTTTGATGGAATTATAGCGTAACTTGAAGGAACGAAAGCGTATCTTGGAATGTAAGCGTAGCTGCGTATATCTTGGAAAGTAACCATATCTTTTTTGGAACAACTCTTTGGAAATTGCGACTGCTTTTGAAAGCTTTGTCGAGTCGTATTCAACCCACTCGGTTAATCGTGCTGCTACGACTATGTATTATAAAAGTAGCCACTTTTGTCGCTCACGACTATTCACAACAACTTTTTACAAAACAGCACCAGACGTCATTGACACAATCCTTCAATCCTTTCAGTACGAGTTTTTATTTTATTGCGCCTTCTGCAAACATAATGTCGCCATGGATGTTGGACAATGGAAATTAAAGTTTTGCGACTAGTCGAAGTCCCAGCTATTTGAGGCGCGACTATAGCCGAGTAATAACTTCCACTTGCCCAGGTAAATCATAACCTCAAAACTGTCAAAATAACTTTTCATTCACATAATTCAAAATTAATATTTTGTTTGACAAAATTATACTTTGAGGGAATTGGTTGTATCATTATTTGTGTTTATAAAGGCAGTGGACACTATTGATTTGGTATAGTATAAAACACTGTGGGAAACGGCTCCCTCTGAAGTAACGTAGTGTTCAAGAGAGGGTAAATTTTCCAGGAATTTGATTTCGAGACCTCTGATTTAGAGTTTGAGGTCTCGAAATCAAGCATCTGAACGCACAAAACTTCATGTGACAAGGTTGTTTTTGTTATTTCATTATTATCTTGCAACTTTTTCAGATTTTCACAGGTTTGTTATTATATACATGTGACCCTTGGAATAAGTACGGGCATGAAACGGCAAGTCTGATCATATAGTAGCTCTTTAGTTTTATTGAGATCTGTAAACGGTGAATCTGTTGGGTGAAGACACGCAAAGACGTCAGTTAAGGTCTTCGGCCCAAAACAGAATGCTCATACAAAATATACAATAATAATTACATAAACTAAACTTTAAAAGAATAAACAATGAAACGATAAAACAATACTCGCGGTTCGCGCCAAAATTAAGGACGCGACCGCCATCTTGGATTTAAGGCAAATTAACGGTGAAATGCAATATAAACAGGTTATTTCCAATCCCAGAAGCAATGATAAAATAAACTAAAGGATCTCCAAAATGTTACATTCAGTAACACTGCTAAGATTATTAGGAAAGGCTCTAGAGGTAATAAATATATCTAAACACCGCAAATCAATAAATAGCTAGCGTGATGTTGCAAAAGCAACCAGATATCGACTAAAGTCAACAACATTCTATAAACAAATTGAGACTTGAGGATAGTGCTTATTACATACTATTTAATCTAAGTAGTAATTAGGAAAACATTTAAATGCAAAATATAACAAGATCTTTACCTGTTGGGTGAAGACACGCAAAGACGTCAGTTAAGGTCTTCGGCCCAAAACAGAATGCTCTTGAACCGGAAAGCAGCCCGCAGAGGGCGCTAGCCATGCAAGTAAAGCAAATGATTACGTAACATAAAAATAAACGTGGGGGGGGGGGGGTCGCATCGCACCCGTGACATTATTCCCCCTGGAGAAAAATGTCGTCCTCGGCATGCAACTAACATAACCTATGTTACATATTTACACAATGGAAATTTTACAACTTATGAAAACAAAATGGTGGCAAATGTCTTCCATACCATCCAACCTTTAAACAAAACTCTGGTGTTCCAAGCATTTAGTTAGAACAACAAAAAGGTAAGTATTCTATAACTAAGGAGCAGAACACCAGTAATTTAAATACATCTCTAAATGGTTCCTTCAAAAAAGACTCTGTCATTTTGGTAGACAAAACTTAATGCAGAAGTTAATTACATTACAACTTCAATATCTTGACACATTGAAAGTAACAATTATAACGAAATGAACATAACTCAGAGAGATTTTTTGTTTCTTTCTCTCTATAACAGTATTATTTAAATAATACTTCGTTATCTTCATTGAGTTACAATCAATAATAATACAGTGTATATACAATTGGGGGGGGGTTATTAGATGGAACTGTGTTCTTGCAGAAGGAGACGCAGACAAGCTTTTCTTCTTGTCTTAGCCATAGTAGGCTCTTTCCACTTGTCGAACAGTCGTCGTCCATTGCATATCTTTTCTTGGCGTGATGTATCTCGTGCTTGCAGTTGTTTGGTTTGACCTATGAAGTCATAGGTAAACCTTGTGGGCGGCTGTCTGTTTCTGATAGGTCTAGGGCTCGGTGGCGAAAGATATACCGTACTTTCAGTGTCGTTCGACTCATCTGTAACATCAATAGTTTGGGTTTCCAGTAACTCAGGGGTAAGTTGCGGTGGTGCGACAGGAGGGGAAACTTCAACGACATTGCTTGGCTCAAGATCTATGATTGGTGTGAGGACAGGAGGTGATAGTGACGGAGATAGTGAAGGAGACATTGACGAAGATTCAGTTTCTACTGGGATGAAGTCTATGTCTATCTCTTCGTCGCTAGTTTCACTATGATCCATGATAGTTGGAACTTTCTCACTCTCCTGATGTTCGTCTGACTCTAACTGGGTTTCCTGATGTGGTTCATCGGCTGTTGTGTTGTTCTCTTCTAGTGGGAGAAACATGCATGGAGTCAGCATGTTTCTGTGCACAGTTCTTTCTCTACCGTCACCGAGGGAGCGGAGGCTGTACACAGGTAGATCTTTGTGCTTTGAAATCACAATATAGGGCTGTGATTCCCATCTATCGGCTAATTTGCATGTGCCAATGGGGTTCTTGTTTTGGATGAGGACTCTGTCACCTAGACGTAGAGGAGCGATGGAGGAACCTCTGTCATACAGGCGTTTCTGCTTCGACTGCGCTTGTTTGACGTAGTCGCTGGCCCTTGTGTATGATTTCTGTAGTCTTTCTCTCAGCTGCTCTACATAGTCCGCATAGTTTGAAGTAGACTCTCTCTGAGTGGAATTGAGTCCAAACATCAAGTCGACTGGTAGATTTGGGTGTCTACCAAACATCAGGTAGAACGGAGCATAACCGGTGGAGTCGTGACGTGTGGAGTTGTATGCGTGTGTCATTATTTCGACGTATTGCTTCCAGTCTTTCTTCTGATTTTCTTCTAATGTCCCAAGCATGTTAAGGAGCGTATGGTTAAAACGCTCTGTGACGCCATTTCCTTGAGGGTGATACGGGGTAGTTCGGCTCTTTTTGATGCCACAGATCTTGCATAATTCTCGGATGAGTTGGCTTTCAAAGTTGCGACCCTGATCAGCGTGTAGTCGTACAGGAAATCCGTAGTGCTGTATTATCTTTTCCCAGAGTATCTTAGCAACTGTGCCTGCCTTCTGATCGCGAGATGGAAACGCCTGGGCATACTTGGTGAAATGATCTGTGATTACCAAAATGTTTTCATAGCCACCTTTGCTTCTTTCCAGCTTGAGGTAATCGATGCAGAGTAATTCCATAGGCTCAGTTGTGGTGATGCTGACCAAAGGTACACGCGTTTTTGTAGACGGAGTTTTTCTTAGGCAGCATCGCTTGCATTGTTCACACCAAGTTTTGATGTCACTTGCCATCTTGGACCAAAAGAAGCGGGTTCTTGCGATGTCGAGCGTTCTTTCGTAGCCCAAGTGACCGAAATCATTGTGGAGTGATGTCATTACTGTGTGTCGAAATTGTTCAGGGAGAACAAGCTGTTCGGCTGTTGATCCGTCATGGGTCTTTCTGAGACGATAGAGTACGCCGTTTTTCATGTGAAGCTTTTCCCATTGTCTTAGGTACATGAGGCATCCGAGCTTTTCACAACTCCTCTCTGCTCTGGTTGGTTTTCTTCCTTTCTCTAGATAGTGTATGACTCTGGATATGTCCGTGTCACTTCTCTGAGCGGATATGATGTCTTTCTCTTGTAGTCTCGGCAACTCATTTGATGGGAGTGACGTGTGACTCTGTGTCATGACATCGCATCTTGCAATTGGAGGTTCGATGAAGGGAGTTGTTGCGGGTGGGTGACTGTTGCAGATAGCTTGCACGATGTGGGGAGGAATTGTGATTGCATCCTTTTGGAATGACAAGAGACTTCTTGAAGTATCAGCTTGCGATTTGCGAGAGAGTGCATCAGCCGCTCCATTGTTCTTTCCGGGCTTGTATTTAACAGTGAAATTGAACTGAGATAGTGCCGCAATCCATCTTTGGCCTGTCGCATCTAGTTTGGCAGATGTAGTGACATAAAGGAGAGGATTGTTGTCTGTCAGCACGGTACATTGGTTGCCCAGAAGATAGTCTCGTAGCTTGTCAGTAATCGCCCACTTCATGGCTAGGAATTCTAACTTATGTGCTGCGTAGCGAGATTCGGCGGGGTTGAGTCCTCTGCTTGCGTAAGCGATGACTCTCTCTGTTCCATTTTGGACTTGGCTGAGGACAGCTCCGAGCCCTACTCCTGATGCATCGGTCTGGAGTATAAACGGGAGTGAATAGTCGGCGTAGGCGAGGATCGGTGGAGATGTCAAGTACTGCTTTAACATGTCCATCGCGTTCTGACACTCTTCTGTCCAGATGAAAGGTGGGGTTACAGATGGAGAGGTGTTTTTGGTATTCTTCTTCTTTCGTCTTGGGTCACCAGCAGTGAGCTTGTAGAGAGGTGAGACAACGTGTGAGTATCCTTTAATAAATCTTCTATAGTAGCCAGTGAAGCCGAGGAAGCGTTGTAGTTCCTTGCGATTAGTGGGGGTTGGCCAGTGCTCTACTTGTTGCGTCTTCTCTGGATCAGTACTAATGCCTTTGTTCGAAACGATGTGTCCGAGGTATCTAACTTCTTCTTGGAGGAGGTTACACTTGGACGGCTTCAGTTTCAGACCGTGTTGCCTCAAACAGGAGAACACTTTAGAGAGGCGGTCGAGATGGTCTTCGAAGTTGGCAGAGAATATGATGATGTCATCGAGGTAGAGAAGACACGTGACGTAGTTTTGCTCTCCGAGACAAGTCATCATCAGACGTTGGAATGTAGCTGGGGCATTTGCTAAGCCGAAGGGCATCCGATTACATTCAAATAGTCCCATGGGGGTAGTGAACGCTGTCTTAGGTATGTCTTCGTCTTCCATTTGAACCTGCCAGTAGCCTGATGTGAGATCTAGAGTGGTGAAGAGTTGAGCATTTCCAAGAGCGTCCAGTGCTTCATCGATGCGAGGGAGAGGATATGCATCACGTACAGTTTTGCTGTTCAGGCGACGATAGTCAATACATATCCGCAGTGAACCATCCTTCTTATGGGCTATCACTATCGGTGAGGCGAATGGACTGTTACTTCTGCGGATGACACCTGCTTCTTCCATGGCCTTGAGATGATCTTTGACAGCTTGGTATTGTGAAGGAGGAATTCGGCGGTGAGGAAGTCGAAAGGGTTGATTGTCTATGAGTGGGATGGAGTGCTTCATCGTCGACGTACATCCAAAGTCCAGGGGACTGGATGAGAATACGTCAGAGTAATTCTGAAGGAGACTCTCTAGCTGCTGCTTTTGTGACTCGCTGTCTAACTTCGCTTTGGATAGGTCAACAAGTGGTGTATGTTTAACATCTCCTGGACTTTCATGGACTTGGCTCAGCTGATAAGAAGGAGAAACATCTTCGTCTTCCTGTCTAGCTTGTAACGTTTCGTAGTCTTCATTGAGTGGTAGATCATCAATGCGCTGGATGTATGCTAGCTGTGCGAGTTTGCAGTTGCGTTTGATGGTTATGGGCTTGGCGGAGATGTTGCAAAGTCTCACGGGTACTTGGCAGTTAGATTCAACATCTGTGACCAGGTTGCTAACTTTTAAAGATGAAGAGCTTCGAGGAAAGTTTTCAACTACTGCAGTGTACGGACCTTTGCCAGGGGGTGCCTGACAAATGATGTCTACTTCTTGGCCTGCTGGTATCACTCGGGGGTATCGGCCGATGTACCTAGCGTAGCCGATGGTACCGTCGCTGTGGCTACCAGGTTCTGAAGCAGAAATACTGTTGAAGGCTGCATACCATGCAGAGCTCTTCGGAGGCAGGAACTTATTACTCTTTGTCACTTGATGGTCTCTCTTCACTGCTCTGATGACATTAGTACCAATGAGGACTGGAACGTTTCTACGGTAACTGTCTGCTTGTACAACAAATGTAGGAACATCCTTGTAGACGACGTCCATTATAGTGATGGTTAAAGGGATGACACCTCGGTGAGGAACGCTGTGCCCACTAGCACTTTCGATGGAGACTTCTGAAGGAGAAATTTCCATGTTCTGGAGCTCAGGGTTTTGCCTCAAGATGTCTTCCGTTATCGACGTGATCTGGGAGCCAGAGTCTATTAGGGCAGTGTAGTTCACACCATTAACGTTGACGACGTCTTCGTTTGTTGGACCAATCAATTGCTGGTGATGGAGAGGTATGTTACCACCGTGGCATATTGAAGACAGACGTGGTGCAGTGTTTGAAGGAGAACTTACTACTGGGCTCGCTGATTCCCGGCCTCTGACGGCTTGCCCATTGGCCGTGGGCCGTTGGAGTTTAAAGGGGCACTTCTGCATCCTTTGGCAATATGACCTTCATTGCCGCATCTGTGGCAGTAGAACACTCGTTGACCAGAGGCATGTTGGTCTGTTCTTGGTTGCTGAGGTCCACGTGGAGTTTGATGAGAGATATGATCTACCCTCAGAACTAGTTGATGGACAGTGGCGAGAAGTTCTTGTAACACATCATGATCGGTAGTTGGTTTGGGGCTCTTGACATCTGGCACTTTCGGTGAGGATTGCTGATATGGAGGACGAATCTGCTGCAATTGTTGAGCTTGAAGCTTGGTTCCTGTCTTTGCAGCTGCTGCAATCCTAGACTCTCGTTCCAGTTGACGAAGTTCAATTTGAAGTTCCCGAAACGTCATATCTCTGGGCTTCATCGGTGCGAGTCTCTGTGTAACTTTCTCGTCTTTGACGCCTCTCATAAATTGTTGCGTCAGCATACTGTTTCTATTAGGAAAAGGGCGACTTAGGGTTGACTTTTCCTCTATGGTTCTCAGCGTTGCCTCTAGTTCGACGGCGTAGATGCTCGGTAGTTCGGTGGGATGTTTCACACGCTCATAGAAGCTGGCTAATGGATCACCAGTCAGGAATACATCTCCGAACTGTGCTTTGAGTTCTGCAAAGGCGTGGCTTGGGGTCTGATGTGTTGGATGGAGATTGAGTACAAGTTTTCTTGCAGCGCCACCAAGATATCTCACGATGGTAGAAAACTGGATTTCTTCAGGCATCGAAGTAGTTTCGATGAGATAATTCACGTCTCGGACCCAATCTTCAATGGCGATTGTTGCACCTTGGTCACGCCCTGTAAACATAGGTACACTTTTCACTTGATGTGATGGAAGTAAACGGTGATGAGATGAAAGCGTAGTGGAGTTGCGGTCAGGTAGGTGGTGATTCTGAGGTGTGAGAACTGGATAGTCGGTTGAAGAAGAACCTTGCCTCGGCGCTTGGCTAGACCTCAAAGGATAGTCATTTGAAGAAGACCCTTGCCTTGGCAATGTGGTAGACATCATTGGAGTTGACCGTTGTGCATGAGTACCTGGAACTGATTGATGCAGTGAGCCTCGGGATAGTCTTCGCTCGATGTTTCCCAGTTGCGAAAGCATGCGATCGGTTGTTTGCTGGATGTCGCCTAGTTCTTCTTGGAAGGGAGAGGTATGTTGAGGTCTGTTCGGAAGAGTTCGACGAGATGATCTGTGACCAAATGCTGCTGTGGACGATGGGAATTCTTCCTCGTCAGACATGCTTCCAAGAACACAGTCCAAAGATAAAATACAGAGTGACAAAGTATGCAAAAGAACACAATTCAAAAGTATCAAAAATGGTCATCAATGCAATACCTTCACAAAATGTAAAATGGCTGTCAGAAAAAATGATAATATCAATCCAACTGAAGCAATCATGAAATGCAATCAATGTAACCAATGCAAAAACAAATCAGCAATAGCAAAATATAATCTTTGAATGCAAATTGGAACACATCAATATTCAGAAGAAGAAAAAATTCTGTACGCAATTGAAGTACCAGAAACAATGGAATTTTCGTGCGACAATTCTGAAGGAAATGACTTCAATTATCTCTACCCAATTGAGGTAATAAAGAGAAACTTTCACACAGCTGGACAATCAAAATGTCTCAAATACAATACAAAAGAATTTACAGGTGTTCTTTTACACCCCAGGAATTTAGCATCGCCAAAGGCAAACAACAATGTATGGATTAAAGTTCTTTTCAGCTGAATGAGAACTTTAAGTACCTACTCCCATTAAGTGGACACCTGTCTAAATGCCAGACAAGATTAATGACTCCTAACAATACCAACAATACCAAATCCGAATCCAAAATACAATTGAGACTTGATTCAATCAAATTCCAATAATGTCAATGTTCATAATGGGAATTGTTCATCAGCTGCTTGTCTGGTGGTAACAACCGAACGCACTCTTAATCGGCACAGTGGAAGAGTACAAAGGAGGTCTTTAGTCCGTGTGACAATGCTATTGTGTTTATTGTCCTGATGATGGTGCTTTCCCGATCGTATGAGTTTAAACAACTATGAGTTTGTCCAAAATGGAGGCGATCGAATTCTTTGCGAGAGTTCGTGAAATCTGCAAATTTTTATTATTGGCAAAATGTTCAAGAACACCGCGATAAACTTGTTCTTGATGTTGGCGAAAATGTTCAACAGTTCCGATCGTGAAGAAAAAACATCCGGCACTCAGGGGCGTTGAAGAGGCTGGATAAGGTTGCTCAATCACGGGTGATCCAAGTCCGATGGTAAGGATACGGCGGTCCAAAATTCTTCACGTCTGGAGTGTTGAGGGTCTCTCCGATCCGCGGGGCAGGGTTCAGGGGGGAAGGCCGCTCTGCCCGCTGGAACCCGGCTGTCCTGGCTGGGGATGCCTTCAACGTCTTGATGGGGTAATCTGTACCGGTCACAAGATTGACGGGTATAATGTACTCTGACGATCAAGTGATGCTTGATGCCGTCGTCGATATGCCCGTACCCGGATTCTCCACCAAATGTGACCCTTGGAATAAGTACGGGCATGAAACGGCAAGTCTGATCATATAGTAGCTCTTTAGTTTTATTGAGATCTGTAAACGGTGAATCTGTTGGGTGAAGACACGCAAAGACGTCAGTTAAGGTCTTCGGCCCAAAACAGAATGCTCATACAAAATATACAATAATAATTACATAAACTAAACTTTAAAAGAATAAACAATGAAACGATAAAACAATACTCGCGGTTCGCGCCAAAATTAAGGACGCGACCGCCATCTTGGATTTAAGGCAAATTAACGGTGAAATGCAATATAAACAGGTTATTTCCAATCCCAGAAGCAATGATAAAATAAACTAAAGGATCTCCAAAATGTTACATTCAGTAACACTGCTAAGATTATTAGGAAAGGCTCTAGAGGTAATAAATATATCTAAACACCGCAAATCAATAAATAGCTAGCGTGATGTTGCAAAAGCAACCAGATATCCACTAAAGTCAACAACATTCTATAAACAAATTGAGACTTGAGGATAGTGCTTATTACATACTATTTAATCTAAGTAGTAATTAGGAAAACATTTAAATGCAAAATATAACAAGATCTTTACCTGTTGGGTGAAGACACGCAAAGACGTCAGTTAAGGTCTTCGGCCCAAAACAGAATGCTCTTGAACCGGAAAGCAGCCCGCAGAGGGCGCTAGCCATGCAAGTAAAGCAAATGATTACGTAACATAAAAATAAACGTGGGGGGGGGGGTCGCATCGCACCCGTGACATACATAATGTTGAGATACAGCAAGTGAGAAGACTGATCTTTGACAATTACCAATAGTGTCCAGAGTCTTTAACGTTCTATAAAAGGTTCTTATTTACCTGTCCTTTTTACGACTGATGGGCTCCGTTATTTGTTATTTGTCTCTTTATAAAACTTTGTTTATTATGCTACTCTCACAATAACACCGACAAAATAACAAACAGCGTTATTCTTACGTTTTGAAAACATCAATCTGTTTTAATTACCTGGAAACTCGTAACAAAAACACGTTTGGAAAATTGCGATTATAATAAAATAATAACGGATTCAACAAGTGTGGTGTACCGACTGACAAACCCACAATAACAAACATGTATTTTGATGTATGGCTCCCAACCCCTCCCAAGCTCATGGCTAGACCCGCAAGCTGGGAGTTCATAGCGCCCGGGTTTACACCTCCAGCCCCCACGAGACACGGCATGGGCGGTACGCTCCAAGGCTTACGTTCCGATTGCTCCAAGCCATGGGGCGATACAATAAGCTTCCGTTTATTCACGGAGTCTCTGAAATATATAATGTTACGTTCGATTTTTGACAATCTTTGGTGCTTCTGTTTAGCAGAGTGTGGGTTCGAAGCCCGTGCGTGACACTTAACTATAACTACTTCTCTCCACCCAGGGGTAAATGGGTACCTGTGAGGGCAGATATGGTTCTTGTGATTGATTTAGCCGAGTAGCGCATGTTGCACAGGCTGCTTACTCCCCACCATGTAGCTGAGATGGTTTAAAGGATACACCGGCTTCGTTGGGCTATTTAGGCTACAAAACACACTAAAACATGATTCTAAAGGTCTTCCAGGAATGGAGAAGAATAGTTGCTAAAAAAAAAACATCCAATTTGGCCGTTTTAACGCATTAAAAAAACAAACAACGAAGGTCACGTGGGTTATCGGAACAACTTTGTTGGTTCGGATAACCCACGTGATCTTCGGAGATAGTTTTACTTCCAGCCGTAAACAAAAATAATTTAAAAAACAAATTACTTAACCAAAACTTTCTAATTAAAAAAAACAGTTATTAATAAATATTTGACAAAAGAAACTATGTAAACAGGTTGCGGGTAAAAACTGTAATTAATTATGAAAAAAGAGACGTAAGATTCTCATTCAGAGATACGTGCAACGGAAGCGTGTTTTACAGCGCCTCGGCATGGTAGCAATCGGAACGTAAGCCTTGGGGCATATCACGTACCGCACATGTCGTGTCTCGTGTGGGGCTGGAGGTGTAATCCCGGGCGCTATGAACTCCCAGCTTGCGGGTCTCGCCGTGAGCTTGGGAGGGGTTGGGAGCAAGACATCAAAGTACATGTTTGTCATCGTGGGTTTGTCAGTCGGTACACCTCGTGTCGATTCCGTTATTTATTATGATCGCAACATTCCATTGTAATGCTATGTTGTGTTTCATGGATCCTAATTTCTTTTTTTGTTAGGAGTTTTCAGGTAATTAGAAAAATATTGATGATGTCAAAACGTAGGAAATCCGCATTTTGTTACATTGACGGTGTTATTGTGTGAGTAGCTTAAACAAATATTTATGAAGAAGAAGAAAAAGGATAACAAAAAGCGGAGCCCCCTATCGTAAAAAGACAAGTGAATAAGAATTTTGTATAAAAGGTTGAAACAAAAAATAATGATGAAATAAAATTCCCTCAAAACTTAATTTTGTAAACAAATAAATATTTTGTTAATTCTGTGAATGGAGTGTTATGTTCGAGATTGTTGAGGTAATATTTGGTTACGTTCCAAGCTACGCAGCTACTCAGCTACGCTATAATATCAACGCGTACGTTCCATACGCACAGCTACGTTTCCGTTCCAAGATACCCAGCTACGCTTACCTTCCAAGATATGCTTATGTTCCAAGCTACGCTTACATTCCAAGTTTTGCTTACATTCCTTCAAGTTGCGCTATAACATCAAAAGGTACGTTTTCAAGCCCGAGTCAAGTTACGCTTACGTCCCATACGCAGCTACGTTTACGCTACAATCTACCCAGCTACGCTAACCTTCCAATAATGCTTAGGTTCCAAGCTACGCTTACATTCCTATTTTTGCTCACGTTCCTTCAATTAACGCTTTAATTACAAAAGGTATGCTTACAATCCTGAGTCAAGTTACACTTACGTACCAGACGCAGGTACGTTTACATTCTAAGCTACACAGCTACTCAGCTACGCTTACATTCCAATTTTTGCTTACGTTCCTTCAAGTTACGCTATACAACTAAAGGTACGCTTTCAATCCTGAGTCAAGTTAAGCTTACGATCCATACGCAGCTATGTTTACGTTCCAAAATACCCAGCTACGCTTACGTTCCATACGTTATAATCAAAGTGTACGCTTTCAATCCTGAGTCAAGCTAGGCTTACATTTCAAAATTTGCATCTATATACGCTTACGTTTCAAAATACATTCCCACAAGGACGCTTTTGAATCCCTCAAGATTCCCTTCCCCGGAGATAAAAAAAAAAAATATTTCACTGGAATAACAGTGTCCATTGGTTAGTTTCATCTGTTTAGCAGAAAATACTGCTTACAAAATGTCTTAACTATTTTAAAATTTAGTTGGGCACCAGCCACAAGTTTTCAAGTTTAGTTTAAGATTGGCTGCTAATTAGTTTCTGCTATGCAATACTATTTTGTGCTAAGCAAAATGTTTGTGCCACTTTGCAGGCATTATGAAACTGGGTCCTGGCACGTCGTGGCACGTAAAAGCCTCGATCGCATTTCAAACTGCATCATGGCTATGCGGTAGAAGGCCTAGTTTATTGGGGCCAGGAAAGCTTTAATGACTTGTCACTGTCCCTTCGTATTCTGGGTTAATTTCTTTGTGTTCTTCGTGACGATCTTTGAATGTACGTCGAAGCACGAAGGTCTACCTCTATCGTCGAAGGATTTGGCTGCTCCGTATAGTTATGCTGGTTGTTTATAATACACGGATAGACTGGATCCTTATGCTGTGTCATAGTAAAACGTTGCTGTAAACAAAACACCAGTCTACTTGTAACATTGTGCGACAATGTCACGAAGATTTGACAGTTGACAAATGGTCAGTAGGCCTATGTGCCATAGCCACCGAGATTTATCGGACAAATTTTAACATCCCCAAATTGAACTCAGAAACAAAGTTTCATCAAACCATTTGTTAGGGTGGCATGGTTGGCTTGTGCGTAAAGCGCTCGCCTCTCACCAAGGTGACCCCGGTTCGATTCCCGGCCAGGGCCATAAGTGAGTTGAGTTGTGCGTTGGGTATCTGTTGTGTCACCAGCATCGGTTTCCCTCCCTCGGGAAAAATCTAGCCTTGCTCAAGGCAGTCGAAATTTTCACTCCTAAAAAAGACCGCCGCTGTATAAAACCGTATACACTGCGCGTAAAATGTGTGTAACCACATCGCACGATGCCCCGTACACTATCCGCATGCACGGCCTCCGCATGCGGGTTAGTGGTACGAGTGCGAATGACTTGTGCACAGTTAGTCGTATGGTGTGTGCGTTGAGCGATGCGACGGTGTATATGGTTGGGTCGTGCGGTGTGAATACACACAGTTAGCACAGTGTATACGGGTGGGTTTACAGCGGTGTCTTTTTGGGGTGAATAATGCGACTGCCTTGAGCAAGGCTATGAACAATCTTACAATTTCGATCTTGACTGTGCTACGTGGTCATAATGGGTTGATGTGGCTGGCAGCTGAAGGCGCCCTTGCATGCCTGCTTCCCAAACACGTTGCAGCCGCGTCCGTCGCAATTCAGCTGTAGCTGCGAGTAAGGATGTTAGCCCCCCCCCCCGCCCACCCCAAAAGGTTTTGCTTGGGCTCATTACAATTTTACCGGCACCGTTGCATTCGGTTGTTTTGATTTGATTATATACGGTTCGAACTAAATGTCAAATAGTTTTCTTGATTTGCATATTCTTTTTTAGTCATCATTTAAGTTATGTATTGTAAAATAAACTAAGAAATCAATCACTGTTGATGCTATTCTAATCGTTTCGAGATTATTGACGAATATTTTTATCATGACATAATCGGTTGCCCCGAACTAGGAACATGATTACTAATTTTTCTAAAGACATGTTTCGGTCACTTAACAGAAGTTAACAGAAGACAATTTCTTTAATTTATCAGTGGAAATATACATGGTATTAATAAGTATTCGTTATTTTGTAATATATTTAATAATGAATACCGGTTAAGTTGTATCTGTATTTATTATTTTTTTTTGATATTTTACAGGAATTAAATATAATTGTACAAGAAACATAAACTGCTCTAGCCTCTATATCACTTTACACATATACAATTAATGAAAGGGTCACAACATTATAACTATGAGGGTTTGTAGCAATGTACTTTGATTTGCGATTTGGTTTGCGTCTGGCAAGACACAGTCCGCTAAGTCTTAGGACCAAATGTTGTAGGTTGCAAAATGGCGGTTGTCAAGTGTCGCTGGTTGCAAGGGAAAATACGGCCACGTCATCATTTAAAAGCTAACCGATTAGCCTATTTAGAGTTCATAGTTAATGACCCATAGCATTTTGAGCAATTTCCATTTAAGTTTACCAATAATTTATTTGTTTACCTGAGACGTAACGAGCCATTGTCCTAATAGCCGGACTTTATGCCACTTCTGACAAAGCAAACAAACTGGGTCGTACTTGGATTGTCATTAGTCTCGCGATATGGTTCACACTGATACAGAAAAAAACAATGATGGCAAACATACGATCATTAGGGAATATAATGATCAGGTAGGTCTATACAGTTTTGGCAAAGTGACAAGGGTATTGGAAGAACAGTGGAAGGGTGTTCCATATCTACCACGTGCATACATTCAAGTTTATTATTTATTTATTTTTATGAGCTGTGCTGTTTTCCTTTGTTTGTTTATGTGTTCCTCTTTCTTTTGAAACAACACAGTCATTCAAATTCAACAACTAGAGGTAACTACCCCAGTAGTATGCCATAAAGCCAGCCAATACTAAATGTTTTGTTGATGATTGCATCAATTATTACAAGACTGAGTTCCATAAACACACCGGCCAGATTTCATAGAAACAAATATTTCGTCATACAGCGTGCACCACTTGTTAAATGAAGTTGAAACTTCAACCAATACTTCAAATTTCAACAAGTTCATAGGCCTATATATAGCGACTGCTTTGAAATACGAAAACATAGGCCTATGGATGTAGTGTTATTAGGTTACTGGGAAAATACACTAGGAGTATCGGAACATGGGGTGTGTAAACCGTAATGATGTGGAAAATTGGGGATGTAAACGTGCCGGCAAGTACTTGTCCGATTAATTGGTCAATGCATTGTGTTCATAAGTTGGGCATTTAATTGTTTCAAGATGTTTAACATATTTATGTTGTAAACGCCTCCAAACTAAATATGGTTTAATGACATTCCCGTTAAACAAAAAAATGAAAACTTTCCACAAAAAAATTGTCAATCTAACATGGTAGAAGAACAATTTTAGTTAATGACTCGTTCAGTTTGTTTCTTTCAAAAAATAGGTGAAAGACAAGTGCGATTTAAAGTCACCTGGAAGTGGTATTTTTTCTAAATAAAGCTTTTGTCCCCAATATATGTGTTTTGATGAGTGGAATGTGAATAAACGGTTAACTAAAGTTTTAAACAATCAGTTATTATGTTAATTACAAATTTAAGAGTAGACCCCGACCCGAGAGGGCGCTGTTCGTGACGTCAATCGAGGCAGACTTTGCCTGTAATGCGTAGAGTAAACACAATTGCAAAGTACATGTACGGACCAAGTCGTGAGTTTGTACGTTTTTTGAAATTTTTGAAATGTACCAACTCACGACTTGGACGTACATGTACTTTGCACGTGTGTTTACTATACGCATTGCAGGCAAAGTCTGCCTCGATTGACGTCACAAAAGGGGTAGGCGGAGTCAGCCCCCAAACAACTTGATATATTTTTTAAACATGTGACGGTCATGAACTATTACATATGCCCACAGTCTATTTTTTATTTAACTTCACCCTCTTACGTAATACCTCCATATAGCGCCCTCCAGCGATCTCATTTTCGCGGGCTTTCAGTTCATAAGATCCTTAGACGAAGACCTCATCACATCGTATTTATCTTCGTCAACAGGTAATTATGTTTTATATTGTTTAATGCTTACCTTTTGCGTTAATATTGTTTAACTAAATCATTCACTATGTTCCGTTTACCGTCATAGTCTAAGTTGTATATATATTTACTGTTCAAATCTTTGATTTATTGACTCGTTTGCCATGTATAACGGAGTCAAACGAGGAGTTACCCTTAGGTCATACTTATGCTATGAGACAATTCATGTATTCGTTTTGTAAATTACATCGGGACAAGTCAGTCCCTTTAGTGTAAATATATCTTTAGTGCATTTGTTAAGTAAGCTCTGTTTTGGATCCAGCTTACGGTTAATTTATATTTTCCTTTGATTTCCAAGATGGCGGACGACGCCTAGAATTATGGCGTTAACCGCTGGGAGAACTGTTTATTTATTAGTGTTAATTTAATATTTATAATTGTTATTGTAAAAAGTTCATAAGATCCTTAGACGAAGACCTCATCACATCGTATTTATCTTCGTCAACAGATTCATGTGTAAACAAAATACTGGAAAGCTAGCAACTGAACAGCCGTGCCACGTCAATCTTGAATACAGTTAGAGGGGTCACAAACATATAAATCGTGACAAACAATTACTAAAAAAAAATGGTTTATTGTTCGTAAGCATAATATACTCTTATGTTTGAAAGAAAACAAATTATATTTCCAGGTGACTTTAACATACCAGAGACCATTTAGGCAGTATGACTCGTGGACTCGACTGTTAAATCACTTTCTACATATATGCCTGTGTACAACAAATACTGCACTTTAACAGTGTAAAGACATTGTTCTGATAAAGGGGAAACACAAATATCACTGCAACCTCTGGAAATTTTGTTAACTGTAGCAAATGTATGAAATCAACACGACAAATTAGGTATACAATACTCACGTTTTCCGACGGTCTACTGGATGCAGTTCTCAATGACATTCATGTTAATTTGAAAGGGTGGGCATCGAATAAATTCAAACATAACTAATGAATCGGTTGCAACAGGCCACCTTATATAGTATACGGTATCATGACCATTTAATACGGTATAATGACCCGATGAAATATTGGACAATATCAACACGGTGCGGTTTCCCAGTTGTACGAAACTTCCACAACTTCAATTTCGAATACAAAGTTTATTATTTGGAAGTACGGTTTAGTAAAGAAGTGCACTGTTTTGAACATTATCAATGTTGTTTCTCGTACAGAATCCGTCGTTATTGCCGCCAGTTATCCACTCTTGTAAAGTTCAGCAGAGATTTAACTGTGCAAAGTTAGCACTGGTAGAAACACTTTAACAACAGGTAAGAGTTTACTTTCCATTGGTCTAATGGTATGTTCAATAACGCACATGACCATTACAGTTTATTAACTGACAGATCAGAAATTTTTTTTTCAACACCAACAATTATTAACTCTAACCGGGGGGGGGGGGGGACCGAGGCGCTGTTGGAGCTTAAAATACTACCGACAATATTTTGAATGTTGTGCTCAGCAGCTCAGCTACGCTTTGATAAAAAAAAATAGCTTCATGCACTTCGGTTCAGATCAACAGAGGGCGCTCGCCTGCGCAGTAACTGGGTTATAGTTTGTATTTACATGCACAGTCAGATATGCCTACCTGTTTAGATCATTGTGATTTGACACCGTTGGATTGGATTTAATATTGTATAAATGTAAATGTGTACAAGTAAAAATTGCATGCCAAAAGGTGTTCACAGTTTGAGATATCGCCGAAAAAAAACCGGCGCAATTTCCAAGCAGGAAAATAATCCTTAAAATGAATCCACTATCTGAGAAATGCCATTGAAGCTTTATACTTCACAGATTCAACCATTGGGCCTATAGGGTTTAAACAAACTGGTTTTCCTGTGCCAGACTTAACTTTTTTTTCATAACATCTGCCATGCTCATTCATGCCGGGTCGTTCATACGGGCAACTTTGCAGCTCACATTTACTTCCATACTTTTTTAAAGAAAAACAAACTTTAACAGTGCACATAATATGGGAATTATACGACTAATAGAAAATTGTAGTAAGTGAGAAAGATAGCAGATGAAATCAGTATGGAGGCAACATCTTAAAGCCGAGGATTGCAGTGAAGTGCCTTACAAGAACAAACCAAAACAAGAACAAACTCAAACCCTTGCTTCCCCTTTCTGTCTACACCCAATTCCTCATTTTTTTTAGAACCAAATATTGTATGTTGCGAAACGCTGAACCGCCATGTTCTGCTGGCTGCCGGGCAAGATACGGACGAGTTACTATCATATTATGGTTTATATATGGTTTATTTTTTGTTTTGTTTCCTGGTTTGCTGGCACCAATTGTTGTAGGTTAGTCTTTTTAACTTGTGTTTTATGGTATTTTTGCTCTTTTACTTTGGTGGTTGGTTTTATAAAGTTGTTTGTATGTCGTCTCCCTAGTACTTGTAGGATGACTGTGAGTATCGGGTCGCTGTGTATTACTTGTCCCGTTTATCTTTGTTAGTCTTTTCTTTTCTATTTCACAAAATGTTGTTGTTTTATAGTTGATGCACACTGTAAAACAATGTTCATGTTTGTAACGTGATGTTTGTAATAAAGTGAATTGAATCGAGTTGGATCCAATTAAATTGAATTTTTAAAACTGAATCGAATTGAAGTAAAATGATTTGGATCGAATTGAATTGAGGTCAACAGTAGACTTGAGATTAGAGTCCGTTTATGTTTAGTCCCGCCGCGCGCCTGACGTCATCAAACTTTTCCGCAGCTGGTGTGGCAGGAAATTCCGTTCCCCTGGATAAACGGTCCCTCCATAAGGCCGAGTAAAAAATAAACATGTTTAGCGTCCCCGCCCGCTTCCTTTTTAGAGGCCGCCTCATTTTTTAGTTTATTTATTTTGTTTTATTTGTGTATGCACATTGTTTTTTTGAAAAAAAAGGTTACATGAAAAAAGATTGGTTTAAACGATCTCAGCTAATACAATCTGAATGTCTTGTCTGAATGCCTTTTACAAAATATTTCCATTATGTTTTGTGTGTTTGAGCAGCAGAAAAAAACAATGGATAATTGACATTTTAAAAAGAATGGCGGCCATCTTGAAAAAAAAAATAACAAATAAAAAGCCCCTCCTCCTTCTTTTTTTCTAGAAACCCGGACGCTAAACATGTTTTTTTTACTCGCCCTAAGCATGGCAAACTGTGCACAAACTACTTCATTAAGCGCCCTCTTTTGAAACAACCTCCTTCAGCCAACGTTAAAGGAACACGTTGGCTTGGATCTGTCGAGTTGGTCTTTGAAAAGCATTTGTAACCGTTTGTTATAAAATGCCTATGGGTAGAAAGATGTTGTAAAAGTATAATACAATGATCCACACAAACATGCCTCCCGACTAACACGGTCAGCCATTTATGGGAGTCAACTTGTTGACTCCCATAAATGGCCGACTATGTCAGTTCGCAAAGAAAAATAAAAACGGAGCAATTTCGAGGCAAATTTGTGTGGATCATTGTATTCTACTTGCCAACGCTTTTTTTTTTAGACCAACTCGTTCGATCTAAGGCAACGTGTTCCTTTAAGCTCCCAAATCGGGGACGGAATCTCATTAGCAGTTATTGTATTTACAATACGCGTATAATAATGGTTCTCTCGTACGAGAATGGGACTTGAATGGAGACTAGTACTCAAAGATCAAGTTCTATAAACACATCCGTGGAAATAATCATACAGCGCGATACATTCTCACGGCAGTGTTCGTGATTTTAAAAAATCACTAACGCACCGCGAACTGAGTACAAACAATAACGGTTTGCACTCAGTTACACTGTCGTGAGACAACTACTGCGGTGTTTTTCAAACACCACTTAACATAATGCCATGCATCATGTTAACCCCCTACCCCACATATCGGCCCTTCGGGCCTCCCGAACACTGCCGTGGGCCAAACCCCTTACCACTGCGTGGCTCGCCCTAATTTCATTAGCCCACTTCCGCCTGGGTCGGCACACCCAGCCTACCACCGCTGCGCGCATGCGCGCTAGTCGCTTGCCGGACTGCCGCGGGGTGTGCGTTCCTTCATATATACTACTAACGCGTAATGGGGAGAGGTTGGTAGTATAAACAGTGTGGGAAACGGCTCCCTCTAAAGTGGAGTACTTTTTGAGAAAGAAGTAATTTTCCACGAATTTGATATCGAGACCTCAGATTTAGAACTAGATGTCTCAAAATCAAGCATCTGAAGGCACACAACTCCGTATGACAAGGTTTTTCTTCTTCTTTTATTATTATCCCGCAACTTCGACGACCAATCGAGCACAAATTTTCACAGGTTTGTTGTTTTATGCATACGTTGAGATACACCAAGTGACAATGCCAATAGTGTCCAGTGTCTTTAACTATGGCATACAAAGGACAACAATCCTTGTCATGTAAAAGGGAAAAGTCCATTGTTTTTTCACCGAGTGCTGGGTAATTTTACTCGTTTAGCAGGTACTGTATGGGATACAGTTTGTTGGACCGAAAATCGTTTCTAATCACAAGTTATCGCAACTCAACAAAAGGTTCTTAATGCGGTAAGTCTGCTACCACCCAATGTATAAAATCACTGACTGTATGAACTATTGAAAATGACATTCGTTTTACTTTCAGTCTCACCAAGATGGCCGAAGCTGCATTTCACACTGAGACCACTTGCAAGATTAGACATGTACACATCGAATGCCCCATCTGCTTGACTCGGTTCATCGATCCGAAAATCCTGGACTGCCAGCACAGCTTCTGCTTAAAATGTCTTCAGGAACTTGTAGACAAACAGGATCCGAAGACGGATTTCATCATTTGCCCAGTGTGTAGAGAGAAAACTTCAATCCCAGATAAGGGACCATCGGCTCTTCTCAACTGCTTTCTCTTGAGCTCGCTTATTGATGACGTCATCAATCCGGATGGTCCCAGAGAAGACAGTAGGCCTAACCCTCTTGTCTCGATTTGCGAAGGATGCGACGAAGGTCTTGATGCCGTCTCACGGTGTGTTGACTGTGATGCGAATTTTTGCAAGATTTGTTTGGAATACCACGCAAAAATAAAATTGAACAGGCATCATCGAGTCGTTAATGCAGCCGGGTCGTCAAATGAGGGATCCAAAGACCAGAAACAAACTTGCTCTCCAAAATGCCGGAAACACACTGACCAGGAACTGTGTTTTTATTGCAACACGTGTGATTTACTTGTTTGTCTCAAATGTGCGGTATTTCAACACAGAGAGCAAAACCACAAACTAACTGAAATCAAAGATTCCATTCAATCTTATCGTCAAGCTGTTGAAGAGGCTTTGATGAAATTTGATGAATGTCGCAAGCGATTCCAAGAAGTGGACGACTCTATCAAACACTCACAGCATAGATTACAGATCATGGTCGACCGGGCTCTTCGAGATATTGTGGCTAAGGAGGAAGAGGAAGTCGAGAAAATCAGAAAAGCATCTCGCCTCCTTCAAGAAAGAGTCACTCAAATCAGCATAGAGAGAGGTGGGCAATTCAGCAGCATACAGATCAGCAATAGCGATAAGATGAGCCGTGCAGAGCAGATCGTAGCTTCAGTCAACGACTTGATGCAACATGCTAATGACTTTGAGCTGCTGGACCTCAAACCAAAGGTTATGCACAACTTGACATTCCACAATGAGCTCAAGTTTCAAACAGTGCAGCATAGCAAGTCATTCATCGGGTTCAAAGGTCATGATGTCGTCACTGATGCGGATATCGGTGAAATACTAGAGGAAGAGAAGTGGGAGGTGAAGACAGAGTTTCGTGAATACGGGCAAGGTGAGGGGGAAATCATAGATCCAGTGGACGTTGCTTGTTTAAGCAACGATGACATCGTCGTTACTGATTCGGAACGGCGGATATTATCAAAATTTACATCGAGCGGTAGTTACAAATCTCAAGGTGTGCAAAGTACGACAGAAGATGGACAACTAGAAGACCCTGGCGGTGTTGCGGTGACCTCTGATGACCTGCTTCTGGTTACTGACGGACAGGATGTAAAGGTTCATGATAGCGAACTGCGATTTATTCGTAAGTTCAGACCATCACAGAATCAAGTCGAGGGGCAGTCAGAGAGTATACTCTTTGGTATTGCTGTTGGTAAGAAAGATCGTATTGCAGTGGCTGACTGTGTGAGAAAGGTAATATCTCTTCATAACAAGGATGGATCCACCATTTCCACAATACATCATGATGATATTGGCGACATCGGCAGTCCAAGCTTTCTATCTGTTAACAGCAAGGAACGACTGATCTTCACAAACCACGTTGAGAAGAAACTAGTTTGTCTGGATTTCATGGGAAACGAGGTGTTCAATATCAGCACCTCCCTTGACGGCAAACCGGTAAAGCCTATTGGTGTGTGCTGTGATGATGCTGGGGATATATATGCGTGTATCTTCTGCGGTGATGGTGATGGTGATGGTGATGGTGATGGTGATGGTGATGGTGATGGCTTTTGTGAAATACATCATTACGATCCATCAGGTAAGCACATTGGCTGTGTAGCTCGTGGCTTGTACAATCCTCTAGGCATGACGTTTACTCCGACCGGTGACCTCATCGTGGCTGATTCGCAGTCGGTCAAGATATTGCATCGCGTGTGAGTGTCGATGACGTCATGGTCGTAAAATTTCATTAATATTGGTGACACAAGGTAATTTGTCACTTATGAAGTTTTAACTTTTCTAGTTTTAGATTAAAATCTTTATTAATCTCAATAATACGAATTTAATGTCATTTTGGACAAAACGTTACAATCACAACGTACCAATCGCTTCATACAATTATAGTGTTTTATTTTCGCAATAAATGCTTCTTTCGTTCTAGCGGTTATATTAATTGGGTGATTTTGTTTCATTCCATTTATTTCTTAAATACGTTTTAGTAAAAACATTAACCTACAAAGTACCAGCTTAAATGTGTAATATCCGTACCATTGTGTAGTTTTTTGTGAACTCTCAGTCTGGTAACTCTACTCTATTTTCCGGAGCCTTTTAAAGACATTGGACACTATTGGTAATACTGGACACTATTGGTAACTGTCAAAGACCAGCATTCAACATATGCATGCAATAAAAACCATATGCATAAAATAACAAACCTGTGGAAATTTGAGCCCAATTGGTCGTTGAAGTTGCGAGATAATAATGAAAGAAAAAACACCTTTGTCACACGAAGTTGTGTGCTTTCAGATGCTTCATTTCCAGACCCCGAATTCAAAATCTGAGATCTCGAGATCAGATTCGTGGAAAATTACTTCTTTTCAAAAACTACTCCACCTCAGAGGCAGCCGTTGGATAAGATTTAATATTATATAAATATCACTGTATACAATTAAACTAACCTGTTGAAATTGCATGGCAACAGGTGTTCACAGTTTTGAGATATCGCCGGAAATCTGGCGCAATGTCCAAGCAGGAAAACAAAGAAACTAACAAGATTCCACAATCTGAGAAATGCAACTGAAAATTTACACTTCTCAGATTCAACCAATGGGCGATGAATGTGATATATTATTACATAACCAGATTACTTCGAAGTGAGATGATTCTCAAAATGCTTTTTACATTTGAAAGCTAAAGTAAGCTTCAAGCAAACAGACTGATAACCAAACGTAAACGTTACCTTCAAAGTATGTTATTTAAAAAGAAAGTCAACGTAAATCACAATTCAGTCACCAAATAGTGACTGGATAAAACGGATTATTTTTTTTGAGGCAGCTTATTGTTAAGAAGCACATTATTGGTTGATAGCTTATTGAGATTGAAGCGTTAGAATTAGTTGGAATCAGTTGTTTTTTTAATTATCCCGAGATCGAATACTGTTGTATGTATATTGACCAAATTAATGTTCAATAATGAAATTGTCAGTTTGAACGGTACTGAGACATAATTTGTCAGTTTGAACGGTACTGAGACATGATTGGTCAGTTTGAACGGCACTGAGACATTATTGGTCAGTTTGAACGGTACTGAGACATTATTTTTGCGATGTACATATGGAATGTTTTTTATCCAAGTGATGTTTGCCATATTACGGTAACTTTTGTACGCTTCTTGGCTTCAGCCTTATTATAAGCGACCAAACACGTGAACGTGAACGTCAGAAAATTGCGTTTAAAAAATTTCAAATTTTTAGCATACGTGAGTTTACCATTTTTGTCACGTCAGGTAAGAACGTGCAGACGTCATACGTGACCATGCAATAAGCCCAAAGTGGTGACGTCACCCAGAAACATTACAATTTATATTCTTATTTGTTTCGTGCGCGTGCTCAGAAGGGCGTAAGAAATGGGAATATAACTAGAAGTCTGCTTCCACCTACTGTTCAAAAGTTTCTCATTTAGAAGATCACAGAATCGTGTGATAAACAAAAATAATAATAATAATAATAATTGAGAGTCGAGGGAGATTATAAGAGCATAATAATTGTTTTCAAAATGATTGTAATCATTAATTTATGTTAACTATTGAGCATTATTGAGCGCTGAGAGCGCTGTTTAAGACGGCTGTATGTTAACTATTGAGCATTATGATTGAATAAAGGCATCCGACCACTGCAGCGGCAGCTTAAAGACAGTCTCCGTCGCCTTTATAACTAAAGTCTCCTTTTTAGGGTTTAATTGTAAAAAAGGTTGACAAATAGAGGGACCGCCTTTATTAAAACTGGTCCATTGGCCAAATTATTGAACTTCAAAAAGGAACACGCGAGATTATTTCCATCCAAGATGTGCATCCACCATTCAATTTACTTATTATTATACACGGCTTTTGTTTTGATTATTTGTTGGTTCTTTGTATAACTTGCGCTTGATGTTTTAACTAGTACCAAAATAGGAGCAAACAGAAGTAACATACATGTATAGAGTGTAAGCCCAAACAGTTTGATGGCATTAGAGGTAGGACGTGTTGCCATCATAGTTTGCCAAAATAAATATTTACCGAGACGCATAACGATAATTAGTCCCCAAAACGGACTTAACACCACACTATAAATAACACGCAAACACAACTAGTTAGTGCTTGTATTGTTATCAGTCAAGTGGTATGGTTGACATCGTCGGGCTTCTGGGAACACAAACAACACCAGTGTTGTTGCCACAAATAAAAATTTCCATTTTAGGAAATGTGATGATCATGCATAGAGTTCATGGTGATGTTATGAGTTTTGTTTTTACTGTACAGGAATGTACGGTGCTCAATATCTACCACGGGTACAAAATTAATAGTTGAGAGCTGTCCTGTGTAGTATTGTTTGAT
This sequence comes from Asterias amurensis, assembly GCF_032118995.1. Lineage (NCBI taxonomy): Eukaryota > Metazoa > Echinodermata > Asteroidea > Forcipulatida > Asteriidae > Asterias > Asterias amurensis. The sequence goes on along the minus strand of NC_092657.1, from coordinate 13,077,938 downwards.
ATAGCTTTGTTGTGGGGGGGGGGGCAGGGGGGGGGGCAGAAAGAGAAAGGGGCTAACTTCCCAAGCGTCTATGCAATTTTGAAGTTTAACTCGCCGTGCCCTAATCGTTTTTGTTTTTCCCACAAGTTTGACATTGTTCATCAACGGATTGGTCAAGAGTTTCATTTTATAATTTATAGGAGAGTGATTGGTAACAAGTATTTGTTAAAATGACATTGCCCTATTTTTGATGTATTTGTAAGCTGTCCCTAGCATGATCATATCCCCTTATTTTTATTTTTTTTATTGGTTAATGAAATCTGGATTCAAAGGAAAATATTGTCAAATCCACTTTGAATTAGTTAGTATAGTAAGGCTTACCGTAACAACATGTAATTAAAATCCCTAATTTAGTTGCGGTGATTCCGAAAAGAGTTTGCTCTGGTCGTCGCCTGGACAATCAGCATACTGATCGAAACGTCGAGTTTCAAATCCGTCTAACTCTACATTCATAAGTTATCAAATTAAATTGAGCTTTTCGCAATAATTTAAAGTCCTATTCCACAACAATTGCAATGGTTGCAACAGGCCACCTTAGATTGAGAAACGACCCTTGTATCAATTGAACTCTATTAAAGGAACACGTTGCCTTGGATCGGACGAGTTGGTCAAAACAAAAGCGTTTGTAACCGTTTTTTATAAAATGCATATGGTTGGAAAGATGTTTTAAAAGTAGAATACAATGATCCACACAAGTTTGCCTCGAAATTGCGTGGTTTTCCTTCTACTGTGCGAACTAACATGGTCGGCCATTTATGGGAGTCAAAATTTTGACCCCCATAAATGGCCGACGTGTTAGTCGACAAGGTAAAAGGAAAACCACGCAATTTCGAGGCATGTTTGTGTGGATCATTGTATTCTACTTTTACAACATCTTTCTACCCATATGCATTTTATAAAAAAACGGTTACAAACGCTTTTCAAAGACCAACTCGACCGATCCAAGGCAACGTGTTCCTTTAATACGGATGAGTTTTTCCAGTTGTGTGAAACTAGTGCAGTTTTTTCCAATATATAAAAATGATTATTTGGAATTACGGTTAGTAAAGTAGTGCATTGTTTGTGAAGACATACTTCTAAAGTTTATGTTTTGGTCAAGTGGAATTCAGCTCAGCAAAGAAATGCAGCTTTAGGCGCGCGGTCCATTTAGGGCCGGTTCGGCAACCATCACCCGCTTGCCGCAAACGATTATTTTACAGAGGGTCAATCGGTTGAGTTTCGGGACGCAATCGTTTCCAGAGATTATAGAAAGACTTACTGAGGTGAAACACAAAAGAGTTGGCGCTTGACTGTGGTTTACAACTAACAAAAGAGTTCGCTACACCAGGCTATCACTGACACTTCCACCGCTAATTCCTCGCTAATCCCAACTAATCCTCTGCGGCCAGGAGTACTGGTAACAATGGTTTGGTTTTGGCTTGGTGTGGTGTGTACGCCCAGGTAGTAGCTTTTTCTTAGCATCATGAATGAACGTATTTTTTTTTTTTTGGGGGGGGGGGGGCAAAACACGGCTTTGAACATCGTGTTGTGTAAGTCGAAAAAAATCTGGATTCTTGATTTTGAGAGGTAGACCCGAACGGAAATCATAAAAATATTTGATAAATAAACTAACTGAAGCTGCACGAGATACTTTTATATCATCTTCCAATCTTTTTGCGTTTTCCAAAAAAGTCGTCCAGCTTACCATACGTTGCGAGGCCATCTTAAAATTTACACAGATCTCATTCAAGTGAATAACCCAGCGCGCTGTCACACGTGTGGGCGAAGCGAACGTGTTTACATGCCTACATCCGGGACACGCGAACTCGTACACTAGACTTTACACAGCCCTTGTACTGTTGTGTGGCGATACTGTTTGTGTGTATGTATATGGAATGCGTGAAATCCCCGCGAAAACCTCACGACTAGACTTGTAGTGCACTCTAGGGTCTACCACAGCGCGCGCTGGTGTACACGGCATGTACACACATACATCGTGTACATTTGCACGATACCAGCACTGCTGTCAGCCTTGTATAGACGGTACGCCTTCTACACTGTACTATAGTTCGATCAATAAAAACGTCAGGGCACATTTCACGAAGAAAACTTCAGAAGATGGGAAGAGGCAAATTAAATGGGAAAACACGTTTGAGGTTTTTCTTGCTCGTAATTCTGGCTCCAAAAATTACAAACTGCATTTAAAATGACAAAACATGAAAAAACATGACATTCTAGTCTTGCAATGTGATCAAAATCAGTGGAACTTTAATTTTTTTATTAATTTTTGGGGAAATTTTGTGTTGGGCGGCAGTCTATTTTTCAGCTGAAGCTGGGCGGAAATTGTCAGTGCTGGGCGGGCCCGCCCACCGCCCCCCACCGTGGCTATACGTTAAGTAAAAACATACACATTAGTTGGGAAACATTCTTAGTTGGTCACAACCAACCAAAAATTGAGTTCGTCTCGAACGCTCAAATCGAATATACATGTACATGATGTACCCATGTGAGGTACATTGACGTTGCCAGCGCTAGGCGAAGCCAACCAGCAAATACATGACAAAAAGAGGTAAAGTAGAATGTCAGGTTATACTTCATCGTTTTTCACGATTAAAAAAAGGATGTGTGGTATCTTTTGACGAGTATTTTAACAAATGGAAAAAACACAGCCCAAAAATAAAGTGTTAGAACATTTTAGTTTTTAAATTCATATTCATAGTCCACAACCAAACAGTCAAAGCTATAATCCCAACACAATGGACAGTAATCCGATTATAGCCCCTTTGTTCGGACTCCGGACGACCAGACGAGCTCAGCGCACTGAAGCGTTTGAAGAACCTATCCCCCAATCGTCTCACAATCGCTGCTGAATCGTTTGCTACTGTAATCGTTTGACAATCGTGTGATGGTTGCCGAACCGGCCCTAAATGGACCGTGCGCCTTACGCAGTGGGCATTTAGTCACAAATAAGTCTACAACTTAAGGTGAGCCTATATAGACTATATAATATATTTTACTTAAATTAACTTCAAATGTTGTGGACTTGTGACAAAAGCGTATCTTGGAACGTAAGCGTAGCTGTGTATCTTTGAATGTTAGCGTATGGCTTGACTCGGGATTGAAAGCGTACCTTTTGATGGAATTATAGCGTAACTTGAAGGAACGAAAGCATATCTTGGAATGTAAGCGTAGCTGCGTATATCTTGAAAAGTAACCATATCTTTTTGGAACAACTCATGGGAAATTGCGACTGCTTTTGATTGCTTAGTCGAGTCGCGACTACCGCTATTCAACCCACTCGGTTAATCGTGCTGCTACGACTATGTATTATAAAAGTAGTCGCGATCGAATTGGTTAACCACTTTTGTCGCTCACGACTGTTCACAACAACTTTTTACAAAACACCACCAGACATCATTTACAAAATTCTTCAATCATTTCAGTACGAGTTTTATTTTATTGCGCCTTCTGCAAACATAATGTCGCCATGGATGTTGGACAATGGGAGTTCAAGTTTTGCGACTAGTCGAAGTCCCAGCTATTTGAGGCACGACTATAGCCGAGTAATAACTTCCACTCGCCCAAGTAAATCATAACCTCAAAACTGTCAAAATAACATTTCATTCACATAATTCAAAATTAACATTTTGTTTGACAAAATTCTACTTTGAGGGAATTTGGTTGTATCATTATTTGTGTTTATAAAGGCAGTGGACACTATTGGTTTGGTATAGTATAAAACACTTTGGGAAACGGCTCCCTCTGAAGTAACGAGACCTCAGATTTAGAGTTTGAGGTCTCGAAATCAAGCATCTGAACGCACACAACTTCGTGTGACAAGGTTGTTTTTTTGTGTTTTTTTTCATTATTATCTCGCAACTTTTTTCAGATTTTCACAGGTTTGTTATTTTATGCATATGTTGAGATGCAGCAAGTGAGAAGACTGGTCTTTGACAATTACCAAAAGTGTCCAGAGTCTTTAACGTTTTATGAAAAAAACAAGTTTATTTACATGTCTTTTTTTACGATCGATGGGCTCCGTTATTTGTGATTTTTTTCTGTATGAAACATTGTTTATTATGCTACTCTCACAATAACACCGACAAAATAACAAACAGCGGTATCATTACGTTTTGAAAACATCAATCTGTTTTAATTACCTGAAAACTCGTAACAAAATAGAAATTGGAAAGTTGCGATCATAATACATATCGGATTCGACAACCGACTGACAAACCCACGATGACAAACATGTATTTTGATGTCTGGCTCCCAACCCCTCTCAAGCTCACGGCTAGACCCGCAGTTCGTAGCGCGGGCGATTACACCTCCAGCCCCCCACGAGACACGGCATGGGCGGTACGCCTCAAGGCTTACGTTCCAATTGCTCCACGCCGTGGGGCTATACAATAAACTCTGAATTATTCTGAATGTTATAACCTTACGTTCGATTTTTGACCATTATTTACGATTTGTATCCACAGCCTGATAACATTTTATTTTTTTTGTAAAAATAATTATACTCATTAATAATTGTAAACAAAATAATTAAATTTAGTTCAACGAATCAGCTTTTCTACGGCTAGTAACTAACTCGGATGATCACGTGATTATTAGAACCAATTTGTGGTTTTTACTATCACTAAATGCTTAAACGGCTAAATTTGATGATTTTTTAGCGCCTGTTTTTTTTTTCCATTCCTGGAATCCATTTGAAGTCCTAACTATTTTATAGCCCAAATAGCCAAATTCAGCCGGTGTGTAAATTTAAGAGGCAATGCATGGTGAGGTATCAAGTTGGTTTGCTGTAACACAAAGAAGAAGAAGAATTTACAGCAATACACTATCTCAATGAACATAATCTTCCCAGCAAGGTGTTACCGCAAGCCAAAAACACCACCCGGTCTATGTTATGTTCGTTGATACATGTGACCAAATAGTACAAAATCTGACAGGTCAGGCGTTGAGGGTGTCATGGCCGAGCGGATAAGAGCACCGAACTCAATCTGTGGTGCTTCTGTTCAGCAGAGTGTGGGTTCGAAGCCCGTGCGTGACACTTAACTATAACTACTTCTCTCCACCCAGGGGTAAATGGGTACCTGTGAGGCCAGAGATGGTTCTTGTGATTGATTTAGCCAAGTAGCGCATGTTGAACAGGCTGCTTACTGCCCACCATGTAGCTGAGATGGTTTAAAGGGACACACCGGCTTCGTTGGGCTATTTAGGCTACAAAATACACTAAAACATGATTCTAAAGGTATTCCAGGAATGGAGAAGAATAGTTGCTAAAAAAAACATCAAATTTGGCCGTTTTAACGCATTTATTTTTTAAACGAAGGTCACGTGGGTTATCGGAACCACTTTTTTGGTTCGGATAACCCACGTGACCTTCGGAGAGCTTTACTTACAGCCGTATAAACATAAATTAAAAATAAATTACTACACCAAATTTTATATTTTTTGGTTACAACTATTCATGGATATTTGACAAAAGAGACTACGTATACAAGTTGCGGGTGAAAACTGTAAATAATTATGAAAAAAGGAACGTAATATTCTCATTCAGAGAGTCCGTGCAACGGAAGCGTGTTTTACAGCGCCTCGGCATGGAAGCAATCGAAACGAAAGCCTTGGGGCATATCACGTACCGCACATGCCGTGTCTCGTCGGGGGCTGGAGGTGTAATCCCGGGCGCTATGAACTCCCAGCTTGCGGGTCTCGCCGTGAGCTTGGGAGGGGTTGGGAGCAATACATCAAAGTACATGTTTGTCATCGTGGGTTTGTCAGTCGGTACACCTCGTGTCGATTCCGTTATTTCTTATGATCGCAACGTGCCAATGTAATGCTATGTTTTGTTTCATGGCTCCTAATTTCTTTTTGTTGGGAGTTTTCAGGTAATTAAAACAAAATTGATGATGTCAAACGTAGGAATACCGCATTTTGTTACATTGACAGTGATATTGTGTGAGTAGTGTAGCGTGAACTAAATTGGGTTCTTGTTTAAACCTGTCACTAAACGCCAACATGAAAATATAACGACAATCAGATATTCTTAACTCACAACTTTTATTCAACTTCTCAAAAACACGTCCACTCGGGACAACATCAGCTTCAGAACAACTCAGCAATAATGAATACACGCTAGAAAAGGGCGCCAAACAACCAACCGCATCTGTTGAGAGAGATGGTTCTTGTGATTGTTAAGCGATAAGCCGAGAAGCGCATGTTGCACAGGCTGCGTACTCACCACCAGGGAGTTCAGATGGTTTAAAGGGACACAGCGGCTTCGTTGAGCTATTTAGGCTATAAAATACACTAAAACATGATTGTAAAGGTCTTCTAGGAATGGAGAAGAATAGTTGCTAACATAAACCATCCAATTTGGCAGTTTTAACGCATTAAACAAACAAAACGAACGTCACATGGGTTATCGGAACAACTTTGTTGGTTCGAATAACCCACGTGATCTTCGGAGATAGTTTTACTTCCAGCCGCAAACAAATAAATTAAAAAAACAAATTACTTTATATTTATATTTAAACTTTATATTTTTTTGTTACAATTACTCATGAATATTTTGCAAAAGAAACTATGTAAAACAGGTTGCGGGACGTACAATTTTCATTCAGAGAGTCCGTGCAACGGAAGCGTGTTTTACAGCGCATCGGCATGGGAGCAAAACAATAATGATAAAACAAAATTCCCTCAAAGCTAAATTTTGTAGAAAAATAAATATGTTTTAATTATGTTAATTAAGTGTTATTTTTGAGATTGTTGAGGTATTATTTGGTTACGTTCCAGGCTACGCAGCTACTCAGCTACGCTTACTTTCCTTCAAGTTTCGCTATAATATCAACACATACGTTTTCAAACCCGAGTCAAGCTACACTTTCCGTACGCACAGCTACGTTTCCGTTCCAAGATACCCAGCTACGCTTACCTTCCAAGATATGCTTACGTTCCAAGATATACTTACGTTCCAAGCTACACTTACATTCCAAGTTTTGCTTACATTCCGTCAAATTGCGCTATGACATCAAAATGTACGTTTTCAGGCCCGAGTCAAGCGACGCTTACGTTCCATACGCAGCTAAGTTTACGCTCCAATATACCCAGCTGCACTTACCTTCCAATATATGCTTAGGTTCCAAGCTACGCTTACTTTCTATTTTTGCTCACGTTCATTCAATTAACGCTATAATTACAAAAGGTACGCTTACAATCCTGAGTCAAGTTACACTTGCGTTCCATACGCAGGTACGTTTACGTTCTAAGCTACACAGCTACTCAGCTACGCTTACATTCAAAGTTTTGCTTATGTTTCTTCAAGTTACGCTGTAATAACAAAAGGTACGCTTTCAATTCTGAGTCAAGTCAAGCTTACGTTCCATACGCAGCTACGTTTGCGTTCCAAAATACCCAGCTATGCTTACGTTCCAAGATATGCTAACGTTCCCAAAAACTTGGTAACGTTCAAAAAGATATGGTTACGTTCCAGTTACGCTATAATCAAAGTGTACGCTTTCAATCCTGAGTCAAGCTTGGCTTAAGTTTCAAGATTTGAATCTATATACGCTTACGTTTCAAAATACATTCCCACAAGGACGCTTTTGAATCCCTCAAGATTCCCTTCCCCGGAGACAAACAAAAATATGTTTGTGCCAAGCAAAATGTTTGTGCCACTATGCAGGCATTATGAAACTGGGTCCTGGCACGTCGTGGCACGTAATAGCCTCGATCGCATTTCAAACTGCATCATGGCTATGCGGTAGGAGGCCTAGTTTATAGGGGCCAGGAAAGCTTTTTTGACTTGTCACTGTCCCTTCGTATTCTGGGTTAATTTCTGTGTGTTTTTCGTGACGATCTTTAAATGTACGTCGAAACACGAATGTCTACCTCCATCGTCGAATGATTTGCCTGCCCCGTATATTTATGCTGGTTGTTTATAATACACGGATATACTGGATCCTTATGTTGTGTCATAGTAAAACGTTGCTGTAAACAAAACACCAGTCTACTTGCAACATTGTGCAACAATGTCACGAAGATTTGACAGTTGCAACGGCTGGAAACACATATACGCTGGCCTTTTACCGTTTTAGTTTTTTTTTTTAATCATTGTTTGCTAACTACGTGACATTTTGATGTGTTTTCTTTTTTTACAGCAACCATCTATAAAACATTATTTATGATTATACACCCCTAAAATGAGTAAACGGTGAGTTGGTGTGTCCCTTTAAGGAATTAATTAAGGCACAGTGACCATCTCCCGCAGGGATAATAATGTTGGAAGCGCCTTGAGATGCCCTCCGGGTGTATAAAAACTGGTTATTGTTATTGTTAATATTGTTGTGAAAAACAAAAAAGATATCATGATTCTACCAGTTTATTGTAAGGATAAGTACACGCTCATGTAATGAAATGCGTTCTGGAAGTTGTATTCAGGCTATTTGGGAAACCAAAACACAATGTTGTAAAAGTGTGCATAGGAAACCCAATGTCACTGATCAAATGCCCCTGAAGAAGTCTCTGGTCAGTATGTGCCACAGCCACCGAGATTTATCGGACAAATTGAACTCAGAGCAAAGTTTCATCAAACCATTATTTGTTAGGGTGGCATGGTTGGCTTGTGCGTTCGATTCCCGGCCTGGGCCATAAGTGAGTTGAGTTGTGCGTTGGGTATATGTTATTTCACGAGGGTTTTCCAGACCATCGGTTTTCCTCCCTCGGGAAAAATCTAGCCTTGCTCAAGGCAGTGGAATTATTCACTCCGAAAAAAGACCGCCGCTGTATAAAACCGTATACACTGTGCGTAAAATGTGTGTAACCACATCGCACGATGCCCCGTACACTATCCGCATGCACGGCCTCCGCATGCGGGTTGGTGGTACGAGTGCGAATGACTTGTGCACAGTAGTCGTACGGTGTGCGTTGAGCGATGTGACGGTGTATATGGATGGGTCGTGCGGTTTGAATACACACAGTAAGCACAGTGTATACGGGTGGGTTTGCAGCGGTGTCTTTTTGGAGTGAATAATGCGACTGCCTTGAGCAAGGCTAAGAAAAATCTAACATTTTCGATCTTGGCTCTGCTCCGCGGTCATAATGGGTTGATGTGGCTGGCAGCCAAAGGCGCCCTAGCATGCCTGCTTCCCAAACACGTTGCAGCCGCGTCCGTCGCAATTCAGCTCTAGCTGCGAGTAAGGATAGTAGCCCCCCCCCCACCCCCCCCCCCACCACCACCAAAGGTTTTGCTTGGGCTATTTACAATTTTACCGGCACCGTTGCATCAGGTTGTTTTGATTTGATTATATACGGTTCGAACTAAATGTCAAATAGTTTTCTTGATTTGCATATTCTTTTTTTAGTCATCATTTAAGTTATATTTTGTAAAATAAACTAAGAAATCAATCACTGGTGATGCTATTCTAATCGCTTCGAGATTATTGACGAATATTTTTATCGTGAACAAATCGTGTGCCCCGAACTAAGAACATATTCCGACAACTAATTTTTCTAAAGACATGTTGCGGTCACTAAGTTACCAGAAGACAAGTTATTTAATTTATCAGTGGAAATATACATGGTATTAATAAGTATTCGTTATTTTGTAATATTTTCAGTAATGAATACCGGTTAAGTTCTATCTGCATTTTGTAGATATTTTACAGGAATCGAAGATAATTGTTCAAGAAACATAAACTGCTTTAGCCTCTATATCACCTTACACATTATACAAATAATGAACGGGTCACAACATTATAACTATGAGGGTTTGTAGCAAAGTATTTTGCGTCTTACAAGACACAGTCCGCTAAGTCTTAGAACCAAATGTTGTAGGTTGCAAAATGGCGGTTGTCAAGTGTCGCTGGTTGCAAGGGAAAATACGGCCACGTCATCATTTCAAAGCTGACCGATTAGCCTATTTATAGTTCATAGTTAATGATCCATAGCATGTTGAGCAATTTCCATTTAAGTTTACCAATATTATTTGTTTACCTGAGACGTAACGAGCCATTGTCCTAATAGCCGGACTTTATGCCACTTCTGACAAACTGGGTCGTACTTGGATTGTCATTAGTCTAGCGATATGGTTCACACTGATACAAACCAAAAAAAAATGAGGGTAAACATACGATCATTAGGGAATATAATGATCAGGTAGGCCTACACAGTTTTGGCAAAGTGACAAGGGTGTTGGAGGAACATTTTTTTTTTTTATGAGCTGTGTTGTTTTCCTCTGATTGTTTATGTGTTCCTCTTTCTGTTGGAACAACACAGTCATCCAAATTCAACAACTAAAGGTAACTACCCCAGTAGTATGCCATAAAGCCAGCGAATACTAAATGTTTTGTTGATGATTGCATCATTTATTACAAGACTGAGTTCCATAAACACACCGGCCAGATTTCATTGAAACAAATATTTCGTCACACAGCGTGCACCACTTGTTAAACGAAGTTGAAACTTCAACCAATACTTCAAAATTCAACACGTTCAGAAGCCTATATATAGCGACTGCTTTGAAATACGAAAACATAGGCCTATGTTCCGACACACCTAAGTTCCTTCATTAACACAATGGATGTAGTGTTATTAGGTTACTGGGAAAATACACTAGGAGTGTCTGAACATGGGGAGTGTAAACAGTAATAATGTGGAAAATTGGGGATGTATAAAAAATACAATCTAACATGGTAGAAGCACAATTTTAGTTAATGACTCGTTCAGTTTGCTTCTTTCAAAAAATAGGTGAAAGCCTTTGAGTTGTCCATCAGACAAGTGCGATTTAAAAGCAGTGGACACTATTGGTAATTACTCAAAATAAATATTAGCACGAAACCTTACTTGGTAACGAGTAATGGGGAGAGGTTGGTAGTGAAAAACATTGTGAGAAACGGCTCCCTCTGAAGTGGACTAGTTTTCGAGAAAGAAGTAATTTTCCACGAATTTGATTTAGAGACCTCAAGTTTAGGACTTGAGGTCTCGAAATCAACCATCTAAACGCACACAACTTCGTGTGACGAGGGTGTTTTTTTTCTGTCATTATTATCTCGCAACTTCGACGACCAATTGAGCTCAAATTTTCAAAGGTTTGTTATTTCATGCATATGCTGAGATACACCAAGTGAGAAGACTGTTTTTTGACAATTACCAATAGTGTCCACTGTCTTAAACATACCAATGACCATTTAGGCAGTATGACTCGTGGACTCGACTGTTAAATTACTGTTTACATATATGCCTGTGTACAACAAATGCTGCGCTTTCACAGTGTAACAAAAATCGTTCTGAAAAAAGGGAAACAAATATCACTGCAACCTCTGGAAATGCTCTTACCTTTAGCAAACATATGAAATCAACATGACAAATTAGGTATACAATATTCACGTTTTCCGACGGTCTACTGGATGCAGCTCTCAATGACATTCGTGTTAATTTGAAAGGGTGGGCATCGAACAAATTCAAACATAACTAATGACTCGGTTGCAACATGCCCCCTTAGTATACGGTATAATGACCATTTAATACGGTATAATGACCCGATGAAATTTTGGACAATATCAAAGCGGTTGGGTTTTTCCAGTTGTATGAAACTTCCGGTACTTTAATCTCGTTTATAAATTTGATTATTTGGAAGTACGGTTTGGTGAAGAAGTGCACTGTTTTGAACATTATTAATGTTGTTTCTCGTACAGAATTCGTCGTTGTTGCCGCCAGTTATCCACTTTGTAAAGTTCAGCAGAGATTCAACTGTGCAAAGTTAGCATTTGTAGAAACACGTTTACAACTTCAGGTAAGAGTTTACTTTCCCTTGGTCTAATGGTATGTTCAATAACGCACATGACCAATACAGTTTATTAACTGACAGATCAGACATGTTTTCAAATTGATCATGCCACAGTTTGAACCATTTTTATTTTTGCAATGAACTGTCACGCTCTTTTGACAAAACGCGTTATAACTATCTATACGCAAGCTATTTTGGGCTATTGAAACATAACTCTTAAATGTTGTTGACGATTACATGTTGTAGGAAACCAAAGGTCACATGTTTGGCATATGCTCCTCTAGGTCTTTCAGGTCTGTCATGTACCTTCTTTGACTTCCCACTCTGGAAAAGTTGTTGGGATGGTGTCATGTTTCAGAATAACTTTTCTCATCGTGTCAAAATGTGTGGTGTATTCCGAAAGCACGACGACTAAAAGTTCGCTGCACAGCGCTGAAAAAGACGTCGGACCGGACGTCCATTGCTTTGTGAGTCCTATACTTGGGACCTGCAGGAAACACATGCAACCTGAACCCACCATTAATTGTTTTGCTGCATCCATCAGCAATACACCTGGTCGGCATTGCCGGAAAATGCAAAAAAAAAAAAATAAAAAAAAAAAAAACGTACAAACTGACAACTTGGACCGTACATGTACTTTGCACGTGTGGTTACTCTACGCATTGCAGGCAAGTCTGCCACGAATTACGTCACAAAAGGGGTAGGCGGAGTCAGCCCCCCCCCCAAATAACTTTATCTATTTGTCAACATATCAATCGTGACAAACAATAATCTAAAAGAAAATTGTTTATTGTTCATAAGCATATACTCTTATGTTTGAAAGAAAAATATATATATATATATATATTTCCAGATGACTTTTACTGTATGGTAAGTATATGTACAACTATAAAACAATGAATCAAACACTGGTTTCAATCTCAAACCAACGACTGGCACACTTTAAACAAACCCTCCCAAGGCTTTCCAATTATGTTTTTAAAGACAGTGGACACTATTGGTAATTGCTCAAAATAATTATTAGCATAAAAACTGACTTGGTAACGAGTAATCGGGGGAGGTTGGTAATATAAACAGTGTGAGAAACGGCTCCCTCTAAAGTGGAGTAGTTTTCGAGAAAGAAGTAATTTTCCAAGAATTTGATTTCGAGACCTCAGATTTAGAACTTGATATCTCGAAATCAAGCATCTAAAAGCACACAACTCCGTGTGACAAGGATGTTTCTTTTTCTTTCAATATTATCCCGCACAGGATAAGTGAGAAGACTGGTCTTTGACAATTACCAATATAGTGTCCAGTGTCTTTAAATATGGCATACAAAGGACAACAAACCTTGTCATGTGAATGGTAAAACGTCCATTGTTTTTTAACCGAGGGCTGAGTAATTTTACTCGTTCAGAGCTCTGCATTGTGATAGTTTTGACACGAAGGCACAACGTGGTCAGGTGGCTGATTAACATGTGTGATTCAAGCAAGTCGGTCCAATTTGAAGCACACTGTGCGTTCACCTTGGCGTTTGTTGGACCAAAAATCATTTATAGTCGCAAGTTATCGCAACTCTCAACAAACGGCTCTTTATGCAGTCTGCTGCCACCCAATGTATAAAATCTCTGACTGTATGAACTATTTAAAATGACTTTCGTTTTACTTTCAATCTCACCAAGATGGCCGAAGCTCCACTTCACACTAAGACCACTTGCAAGATTAGACATGTACATATCGAATGCCCAATCTGCTTGACTCGGTTCATCGATCCGAAAATCCTGGACAGCCAGCACAGCTTCTGCTTAAAATGTCTTCAGGAACTTGTAAACAAACAAGATCCAAAGACGGATTGTATCACTTGCCCGGTGTGTAGAGAGGAAACGTCTATCCCAGATAAGGGACCATCGGCTCTTCTCAACTGCTTTCTCTTGAGCTCGCTTATTGATGACGTCACAAATCTGGATGGTCCCGGAGGGGACATTAGGCCTAACCCTGTTGTCTCGATTTGCGAAGGATGCGACGAAGGTCTTGAAGCCGTCTCACGGTGTGTTGACTGTGAAGCTAATTTTTGCAAGACTTGTTTGGAATACCACGCCAAAATAAAATTGAACAGGCATCATCGAGTCGTAAATGCAGCCGGGTCGTCAAATGAGGGATCCAGAGACCAGAAAAAAAATGCTCTCCAAAATGCCGGAAACACATTGACCAGGAACTGTGTTTTTATTGCGACACGTGTGACTTGCTTGTTTGTCTGAAATGTGTGGCATTTGATCACATAGTGCAAGACCACAAACTCACTGAAATCAAAGATTCCATTCGATCTTATCGTCAAGCTGTTGAAGAGGCTTTGATGAAGTTTGATGAATGTGGCAAGCAGTTCCAAGAAGTGTACGACTCTATCAAACACTCACAGCATAGATTACAGATCATGGTCGACCGGGCTCTTCGAGATATTGTGGCTAAGGAGGAAGAGGAAGTTGCCAAAATCAGAAAAGCATCTCGCCTCCTTCAAGACAGAATAACTCAAATCGGTCAAGAAAGAGGTGGAGAATTTGGCAGCATACAGATCAGCAATAGCGATAAGATGAGCCGCGCAGAGCAGATCGTAGCTTCAGTCAACGACTTGATGCTACATGCTGATGACTTTGAGCTGCTGGACCTCAAGCCAAAGGTTATGCACAACTTAACACTCCACAATGAGCTCAAGTTTCAAACAGTGCAGCATAGCAAGTCATTCATCGGGTTCAAAGGTCATGATGTCGTCACTGATGGAGATCTCGGTGAAATACTAGAGGAAGAGAAGTGGGAGGTGAAGACAAAGTGTGGTAAAGAAGGGGAAGGTGAGGGGGAGTTCGAATTGACATGGGACGTTGCTTGTTTAAGCAACGATGACATCGTCGTAACTGATTGGTCGCAGGGTGTATTATCCAGCTTTACATCGAATGGTAGTTACAAATCTCAAGGTGTGCAAAGTAGAACAGAAGATGGACAACTAGAAGACCCTGCCGGTGTTGCGGTGACCTCTGACGACCTGCTTCTGGTTACTGACGGACATGATGTAAAGGTTTATGATAGCGAACTACGATATATTCGACAGTTCAGACCCTCACAGAATGAAGTTGAGGGGCAGTCAGTCAGTTTGCTCCTTGGTATTGCTGTTGACAAGAAAGATCGGATTGCAGTGTATGACTGTGGGAGAGAGGTAATATCTCTTCATTACAAGGATGGATCCACCATTTCCACAATACATCATGATGATATTGGCGATTTTGACAGTCCAAGCTTCATATCTTTTAACAAGGAGCAACTGATCTTTACAAATCGCGATGAGTCGAAACTAGTTTGTGTGGATTTCATGGGAACCGAGGTGTTCAATATCAGCACCTCCCTTGACGGCAAACCTGTAAGGCCTACTGGTGTGTGCTGTGATGATGCTGGGGATATATATGTGTGTTTCGTATGCGATAGTGATGTTGATGTTGATGGTGATGGTGATGGCGATGGCGATGGCGATGGCGATGGCGATGGTGATGGCGATGGCGATGGCGATGGCGATGGCGATGGCGATGGCGATGGCGATGGCGATGGTGATGACTTTGGTGAGATACATCATTACGATGCATCAGGTGAACACATCGGCTGTGTAGCCCGTGGCTTGCACTGTCCTCTAGGCATGACGTTTACTCCGACCGGTGACCTCATCGTGGCTGATAGGATCTCGGTTAAGATCTTGCATCGCGTGTGAGTGTCAATGACGTCATGGTCGTAAAATGTACAATAATATTGATGACAAGGTAATTTGCCACTTATACAGTTTTAACTTTTATAGTTTTAGATTAAAATCTTTATGAATCTCAATAACGCGAATTATCTGTCATTTGGACAAAAGGTTACATTCACAACGTACCAATCGCTTCATACAATTATAGTGTTTTGTATCTCAAATAAATGCTTCTTTCGTTCTGGCGGTTATATTAATTGGGTGATTTTTGTTTCATTCCATTTATTTCTTAAATACGTTTTAGTAAAAACATTAACCTACAAAGTACCAGCTTAAATGTGTATTATCCGTACCAAAGTGTAGTCTTTTGTAAACTCTCAGTCTGGTAACTCTACTCTATTTTCAGGAGCCCTTTAAAGACATTGGACACTATTGGTAATACTGGACAATATTGGTAACTGTCAAAGACCAGTATTCAACATATGCATGCAATAACAAACCAGATGCATAAAATAACAAACCTGTGGAAATTTGAGCCCAATTGGTCGTTGAAGTTGCGAGATAATAATGAAAGAAAAAACACCTTTGTCACACGAAGTTGTGTGCTTTCAGATGCTTGATTTTGAGACCTCAAATTCTAAATCTGAGGTCTCGAAATCAGATTCGTGGAAAATTACTTCTTTCTCGAAAACTACTTCACCTCAGAGGGAGCCGTTTCTCACAATGTGTTAGACTATCAACCTCTCCCAATTACTCGTTACAAAGTCAGATTTTATGCAAATAATTATTTTGAGTTACCAATGGTGTCCACTGCATTTAAATTCATTTTGGAGCTGTACTATTACGGGTATACTTTTGAATGTTTTTACTCAATCGATTTTTAATGTAAAGAGAGAGAGGGACGGGAAGGTGAGATACGGTCCTCTACTTAATAAAGGACGAGCATTCGCCAAATACATTTCAATAATAATACAGTCAGTAAGCCAATGACGTTCATATGAACATTTCTTCTATACAGGTGTCAATACTTCCAACCCATAGAAAAAATACAAAAAGTTATAACACTACAGTATACACTACATGTAGCCTACATAATACAGTGCACGAAGTTCACAAAAAGGTCAGCACACACAGAGGCTGACGGACGCACGTGTGTGACAGTGCTGCCTGGCATACACACATGGTTTTACAAATAACACGATCCAAATAGAGAGCTACAAAATCACAATAATTTGGGCATTAATGAGGGTAAAAACACAAAATATCTCACAAATATCTCTACAACTCTATTGATCCCATATAAATAGGTTTTTGGAGCATGGCCAGAGCCATGCTCCCTATAAAAATAGATAGAATCACAGCCCAAATAAATTAGTTGCTCTTCCAAGTCGAAGCTAGAGAAAAAGAGGCTGATTTGTCACGACAAAACCAAAAGTTAACTTTGAACAAATCCAACAATGAGGGCGCACTTTGGATTCCTACATTAATGTAAGTGGAGCATTCCGTTTGCGTTTAACCTCAACCGAATGTTTACCATCATTGTGTTGTTGGCAGAATATGTTGTGTGTTTACCGTTAAACAATTATTAATCTTAATTAACTTGTGTAAGTTAAAGCTTTTGTAAATATTGCTTAAAAATGCGGCTCACGAAAAAGTTAGCATGATACAAGTCTTATAATAAGCAAGTGACATAGTGTTCGGCTTGCCACATTATAGTCCGGTAAGCGTTTTTCGTTTGGCTTTGCTACTTTGAATAAGGGAATAAAAGGGTAGCGATGAGTTTTTAAACTGCCGTTTAAAACCGGCAGGGTCGTGACAGTGTGATAAAGGCACGAGCCGAAGGTAAGGGCCATTAACGCACCGCCACGACCCTGCAATGTTTAAACGCCAGTTAAAGAACGAGTCACTTCTCTTTTTATTCCCATTTATAGATGTATTTTTGGTTAAAAGGCGTAATAAAGTAGTATAATTCATCTTCTTATTCATGGAACAAAATTGTACGGCGAGATCGATCACCACTGAGAACGAAGTTGTAAGCTAAACGTATCCGAAAACCACCGGTTATAAACAGTTCCAGCTGGTTATTATCAACCGTTTAGACACACCCACGTAACGCGCTCTCCGCCAATCGGAATAGCGAAATTTGCTAAGGTATTTATGAATAAGGGAATTAAAGGGAAGCGACTTGTTCTTTACTTGCCGTTTAAAACGGGCAGGGTCGTTGCCGTGTCATAAAGTCCCGGAACGAAGGCGAGGGCCTATATTACACGGCAACGACTCCTGTAAGGTTTTAAACGGCCGGTAAAGGACGAGTCACTACTCTTTTGTTTCCATTCATAACGCCTTTTTGGTTAAAAACTATGTAAAACTTATCTGGTTCCGACTTGCTTGAGCTGTATGTTCATGTACGACGTCGGTGTATTGCATTGTTATGACTGAGACGCCTATTTCCGATAGTTTCCGGTTCCGTTCGTGCGCGTATAGTATTGGTGCAAAACACTCTCCTTTCACACGCAGCGCGGCCAACTCACCGACAGCGCCCGCATCGCCCGTAACAAGACACGTCTTGCATCAAGACTAGCGCGGAGTATCCGCTCACAACCGGTTACAAACACTGGTCATTATCATAGGTTTAAATACCCCCACGTGACGCGCTCTCCACCAATAGGAATAGCGAAACTGTCTAACGTATTTATGAATGTTTATTAAAGTCACCTGGAAGTGGTATTTTTTTAAATAAAGTTGTTTTCACTATAATATGTGTTTTTACGAGAGGAATGTGAATAACAAGTTAAATAAGGTTTAAAAATATTAGTTTTGATTGTATTTACAAATTTACGAGTAGGCCCCGACCCGAGAGGGCGCTGTTCGTGACGTAATTCAAGGCGCGATATTTGAAGAGAAAAGTTGTAGTCAGGCCCCCGTACATTACGTCTGGGAACATGACACATCAAAACAAATTTATACACGATTTTACACACATACGTACATTGAATTTTGAACATGTTGAACGCCTAGTGGGTTTTACAAAAGCTATTGCTGCTATTTTTATTTAACTATGCGACGTTTTAGTGACCAAATGGGTTGTAAGATGTGGGTCTGCCTACGTATTAATATAGAAATACGGCCACGGAGCAGACTGCACGCACGCACTGTGGCTGCTGTATTATGTGCGGACGGTCACATAGGACCGGCACGCACGGTGAATCGCATGCGGTACCAAAAAAAAAAAAATCGTGTCACTTGGCAAAAGCTAAAAACGTACCCTCAAAGTTCAAACTTTCACGTTTAGCAAATGATCCTCTGGGTTCGTCACGTCTTTCAAATACCTTCTTCGATTTTCCACTAGCTGGAAAAATTGTTGGGACGGCGTCGTGATTAAGAATGTTTTTTCTCGTCATGTCAAATGAGTGGTGTATCCCGGATTCGAAGCACGACGGCTCGAAGTGTTCGCTGCATAGCGATGAAAAAGACGTCGGACCGGACCACTTTGCTCTAGTTAATCTGACTTTCGCAGCCCACAACCGCCTGTACTTGGGATCTGCAGGAAATAGATGAAGACTGACCCCATCTTTAGTTGTTTTGCTGCATCCAGCAGCAATACACCTGGTCGGCATTGCCGGAAAAATGCCAGAAACAAATTAAAAAAACTTTTTCGCAGCGTAAAAACTCACGTTTTAGAATTACATGTACTTTTGCACGTGTGTTTATCTACGCATCGAGGCAAAGTCTCCCTTTTCCTACGTCACAAAAGGGGTAGGCGGAGTCAACCCCCCCCAGCACTTAATTATTTTTGTTTTATCATATAAATCGTGACAGACAATTAGTCCAAAAATTGTTTTATTGTTAACGAACATAATACTCTTATGTTTAAAAGAAAAATAATCATATTTTCAGGTGCCTTTAATTGATGTCACTGGTGGTATTATTCCTTACAAGTTTAAACAAGTTTGCGTACAGTTTTAACTTGTAATTTAAGATGTAATTTAAAACATTTGGGAACTCTAGGGTGTCACCTTCAGACGTATTTAAAAGACTTTAAAGCACACATTTTTATCTTCAATTTGCAATACACGCAAACAGTTGTAAACCAATGTAAGCATTAATGAACAAAACTTGTAAACTGCTCATTTGACTAATCTGGGAGGTTATGATTGTTAATACATCGTTTACAGAAAATTAAAATCACTGTAAACTGTTGAGTGACGCTGGCCGATTTTTTTTTCCAGCGTTAAACTTTTATGTTTCTTTATGTAACTGTGTAGAAGGCAGAAGTTAACAAGATTCAAAAGCTACTGTATTTTGTTTTTCTTCTCCAGTTGTGTTCACATGTACCCTTAGCTAAACACATCCAGTTTAACAACACTAACAATATTAACTTCAACCGGGGGGGGGGGGGATCGAGGCGCTGCTTGAGCTAAAAATACTGCCGATAATATTTTGAATGTCGTTGTGCTCAGCAGCTCAGCTACGCTTTGATAAAGAAATAGCTTTATGCATTTCGGTCCAGATCAACAGAGGGCGCTCGCCTGCGCAGTAACTTGGTTGTAGTTTGTAATTACATGCACAGCCACATATGCCTACCTGTTTAGATCATTGTGATTTGAAACCGTTGGATTGGATTTAATATTGTATAAATATAAATGTGTACAATTAAACTAACCTGTTGAAATTGCATGGCAAAAGGTGTTCACAGTTTGAGATATCGCCGAAAAAAACCGGCACAATGTCCACGCAGCAAAACATCCTTAAAATAAATCCACAATCTGAAAAATGCCACTGAAGCTTTATACTTCAGAGATTCAACCATTGGGCCTTAATGGTTTAAACAAACTGGTTTTCCTGTGCCAGACTGGACTTTTTTTTATATATATCTGCCGTCCTGATTCATTCCGGGTCCTTTCATACGGGCAACTTTGCTCATCCCCCTACCCCTTAAATTCAAATCAATTCAATTGCAGCTCAAATTTATTTCCATACTTTCTTGAAGAAAAACAAACTTTAACAGTGCAAATAATATGGGAATTATACGACTAATAGAAAATTGTACCAATTGTAGTAAGTGAGAAAGATAGCAGATGAAATAAGTATGTCTACTTTTTCCAAACACAAAACACAATGTCCACAGATTTACATTAAACTTACACAGTTTGAAGATTATGATAGTAGAAAGCTTCCCTTGAAATTTTACTTACTGAGGTGCTGTAGTTTATGAGAAGTGAGTAAAACAAATAATTTTCGTCTCAGTTTTAGTATGTAAAAAACGTATTAACCAATCATAACTGGTTAAAGGGATTTGACATGCTAAAATAATGTTCGTCTTCCTGAGACGAAAATTACTTTGTGACTTGTTTTACTCATTTCTCAAAAACTACACAACCTCAGTTAGTAATTTGAAGGGAAGCTTTCCATTATCATTATCGTCAAACCCTGTAGTTTAACGTAAATCTGTGGACATTTTAAAAAAGTACCCGAATCCTTTAAAGCCGAGGCCAAAACAAGAACAAACTGGAACCCTTGCTTCCCCTTTCTGTCTACACCCAATTCCTCATTTGTAGAACCAAACATTGTGAAAACGCTGAACTGCCATGTTCTGCTGGCTGCCGAACAAGATACGGACGAGTTACTATCATTTTATTATGGTCCATGTTATCATTTTCTTTAACTTGTGTTTTATGGTATTTTTGCTCTTTTATTTTGGTTGTTGGTTTTAAGTTGTTTGTATGTCGTCTCCCTAGTACGTGTAGGATGATTGTGAGTATCGAGTCATTGTGTAATACTTGTCCCATTTATCTGTGTTAGTCTTTCTTTTCTATTTCACAAAATGTTGATGTTTTAAAGTTGATGCACACTGTAAAACAATGTTTATGTTTTTAACGTGATGTTTGTAATAAAGTGAATTGAATCGAGTTGGATTTAATTAAATTGAATTAAACTGAATTAAAATTAACTGAATCGAATCGAAGTATACTGATTTGGATCGAATTTAATTGAGGTCAACAGTAGACTTGATATTAGAGTCCGTTTATTTTTAGTCCCGTCGCGCGCCTAAAGTCATAAAACTTTTCCGCAGCTGGTGTGGCAGGAAATTCCGTTCCACTGGATAAACGGTCCCTCCATAAGGCCGAGTAAAAAAGAAACATGTTTAGCGTCCCCGCCCGCTTCCTTTTTAGAGGCCGCCTACTTTTTTTTTTTTTTTTTTTTTTTTTTTTTTTTATGCACATTTGTTTTTGGAAAAAAAAGGTTACATTAAAAACGGGTTGTTTTCAACGATCTCAGCTAATACAATCTGAATGTCTTGTCTGAATGCCTTTTACAAAATATTTCCATTATGTATTGTGTGTTTGAGCAGCAAAAAAAAAAAATGGATATTTGACATTTTAAAAAGAATGGTGGCCATCTTGAAAAAAAAATAAAAATAATAATAAAAAGCCCCTCCTCCTTCTTTTTTTCGAAAAACCCGGACGCTAAACTTTTTTTTTTTTACTCGCCCTAAGCATGGCAAACTGTGTACAAACTACTTCATTAAGAGCCCTCTTTTGAAACATCCTCCTTCAGCCAACGTTAAAGGAACACGTTGCCTTGGATCGGTCGAGTTGGTCTTTGAAAAGCGTTTGTAACCGTTTGTTATAAAATGCCTATGGGAAGAAAGATGTTGTAAAAGTATAATACAATGATTCACACAAACAAGCCTCGTCGACTAACAAGGTCAGCCATTTATGGGAGTCAACTTTTTGACTCTCATAAATGGCCGACTGTGTCAGTTCGCAAAGAAAGAGAAAAACGGAGCAATTTCGAGGCGTGTGGATCATTATTCTACTTGCCAACGTTTTTTTAGACCAACTCGTTTGATCTAAGGCGACGTGTTTCGAGGCAAATTTGTATGGGGCGCCGTTTGTCCATTAATTGTTTGACAATTTTAAGGCATGTTTTTACCATGGTTTACAGCAATTAGATGTAAACCATAAAAACTGTTGCCACATCCTGTTATGGTTTACATACCAGTAAAGTATTTGTTGTGTCTAAGTTTATGGTTTACAAACCATGAACATACAAAAAACATTTACAAATCGTGGTTCATAAACCAAGAAAATTTACGCATCTTAAAAACATGGTTTATAAACCATAAAAAATAAAGCATCAAATTCATGGTTTACAAATCATGGTTTACAAACCATGAAAATTGAGACATCTAAAAACATGGTTTACAAACCATGAAAATTTAAGATAAAAATCGTGGTTTACAAATCATGGTTTATAAACCATAACAAATGAACCATAAAATCATGGTTTGTGACAATGGTTTATAAACCATGAAAATCGAGACTTCTTAAAAAACATGGTTTATAAACCATGAAAATTGAGACTTCTTATAAAACATGGTTTATAAACCATGAAAATTTACACATCTCAAAAACGTTGTTTGTAAACCATAAAAAAAAGTGCACTTACAAATCATGGTTTACAAACCATAAAAAATGTGCACTACAGAAATCATGGTTTATAAACCATAAAAACGTGCACTCAAAAATCATGGTTTATAAACCATAAAAACGTGCACTCACAAATCATGGTTTACAAACCATAAAAAATGTGCACTCAAAAATCATGGTTTATAAACCATAAAAACGTGCACTCACAAATCATGGTTTACAAACCATAAAAAATGTGCACTCAGAAATCATGGTTTATAAACCATAAAAACGTGCACTCACAAATCATGGTTTATAAACCATAAAAACGTGCACTCAAAAATCATGGTTTATAAACCATAAAAACGTGCACTCAAAAATCATGGTTTACAAACCATACAAAATGTGCACTCAAAAATCATGGTTTATAAACCATAAAAACGTGCACTCAAAAATCATGGTTTACAAACCATAAAATTCTATTACGATCGTCTCTAAAACCTCCTTCCCAACTCTGATCGGTTCCCATTTCACCCCCATTTCCCCCCATGCCACGTGCGAGCCAGCAATATGCAATTCACCGTGTGTGTCAATGCTGTGATCAATGCACCGTGTGTGTAATGCTGATGCAATAATTATGGTGGCCCTGAAGGGACATCGCATATCGTAAACGTGTGCGCATACGTATGCAATGTCGTGATTTCTGAGTGCACATTTTTTATGGTTTGTAAACCATGATTTTTGAGTGCACGTTTTTATGGTTTATAAACCATGATTTTTGAGTGCACGTTTTTATGGTTTATAAACCATGATTTGTGAGTGCACGTTTTTATGGTTTATAAACCATGATTTTTGAGTGCACATTTTTTATGGTTTGTAAACCATGATTTGTGAGTGCACGTTTTTATGGTTTATAAACCATGATTTTTGAGTGCACGTTTTTATGGTTTATAAACCATGATTTCTGTAGTGCACATTTTTTATGGTTTGTAAACCATGATTTGTAAGTGCACTTTTTTTTATGGTTTACAAACAACGTTTTTGAGATGTGTAAATTTTCATGGTTTATAAACCATGTTTTTTAAGAAGTCTCAATTTTCATGGTTTATAAACCATGTTTTTTAAAAAGTCTCGATTTTCATGGTTTATAAACCATTGTCACAAACCATGATTTTATGGTTCATTTGTTATGGTTTATAAACCATGATTTGTAAACCACGATTTTTATCTTAAATTTTCATGGTTTGTAAACCATGTTTTTAGATGTCTCAATTTTCATGGTTTGTAAACCATGATTTGTAAACCATGAATTTGATGCTTTATTTTTTATGGTTTATAAACCATGTTTTTAAGATGCGTAAATTTTCTTGGTTTATGAACCACGATTTGTAAATGTTTTTTTGTATGTTCATGGTTTGTAAACCATAAACTTAGACACAACAAATACTTTACTGGT
The DNA here is from genome assembly GCF_032118995.1 of Asterias amurensis. Lineage (NCBI taxonomy): Eukaryota > Metazoa > Echinodermata > Asteroidea > Forcipulatida > Asteriidae > Asterias > Asterias amurensis. The sequence goes on along the minus strand of NC_092657.1, from coordinate 13,053,555 downwards.
ATGTAAACCATAACAGGATGTGGCAACAATTTTTATGGTTTACATCTAATTGCTGTAAACCATGGTAAAAACATGCCTTAAAATTGTCAAACAATTAATGGACAAACGGCGCCCCATAAATTTGTGTGGATCATTGTATTCTACTTGCCAACGCTTTTTTTTAGACCAACTCGTTCGATATAAGGCAACGTGTTCCTTTAAGCTCCCAAATCGGGGACGGAATCTCATTAGCAGTTATTGTATTTACAATACGCGTATAATAATGGTTCTCTCGTACGAGAATGGGACTTGAATGGAGACTAGTACTCAAAGATCAAATTCTATAAACACATCCGTGGAAATAATCATACAGCGCGATACATTCGCAACATCGGGTTGCAATGCATCATTTTACGCATTACCAATCATTTGACCTTTGAACTACGTGTGGGTTTTCCCCTTTGTGTGCAACTGCCATATTATTAACCGATCATTGAACTTTACCTTCACAGTATGCGGAAGTTGAGTTTGCATATGGGTTTTTCCAGTGGTGTGAAACTACCATTGGGTATGGGTATGCAGCTGCCGATACATGAACTGTACTTTCATACGCGGAAGTCGGGTTTGAGGCAGGCACGTTTTGTGTGCTATTTCAACGTTGTTTGTCGTTAATAATCCAATATTTTTACCGGCTATCAGCCACTTCCAACAGTTCAGCAAAGATCATCAACTCTATGCAGTGAGTAATTAACATATATAACATCGGGTAGGACTGCGTTTTCACTAGGGTCTATGATGCCGTCCTAAACACGAACATGTTCAAGTGTAATACATTACAGCACTGGGAATAACATTAGCGCAGATTGAGCACCAAATTTGCCATCTCCTGTGTTAATTTGTGTTTACTAAATCGACAATTGTTGCCGGCTATCAGCCACTTCCTGAAGTTTGCAAATAGACCAACTGTACACAGTGAGTAAAGTGTTTACTAGCACCAGGTAAGACTTTGTTTTCACTAGGGTCTATGCTTTCTTATACGAACATGATCGGGTGTACATGACACAACTGGAAACAACATAGGCCTAAGCGCAGATTGAGCCAAACATGTGCCATCTCCTGTGTTAAAAAAAAAGTTTACTCACTTTTTTTGGCCAATATTTTAGCCAGACTATTTGAACGGGTTACTGCCAATTGAGTGTATTCCTTAAAGGCACTGGACACCTTTGGTAATTGTCAAAGGTCAGTTTTCTCATTTGGTGTAACTCAACATGCATAAAACAAAACCTGTGTAAATTTGAACTCAAATGGTCGTCGAAGTAGTGAGATAAATAATGTACAGAAAAAGACCCTTGTCCAACAAATTGTGTGCCTTCAGATGCTGAGGTCTCGAACTTAATTCAAAATTCAAATAATTTAATGAGAAATAACTTATTGTTTGCTGAATGTATCCTTTATTTATTAATGTGTGTATGCAATTAGTTATTTGTTTGTATGCTATTTGATCTAATTCTTATTGCAATGTTATTCAGGCCTATTTTTTTTTCCCAATTCTCGTAAATGGCAGTTTTTCTGCTTTTGATTTGGACAATAAAAACAATACATTACAAAACAATGCAATACATCAATAACAATAAACTCAGACGAGTATAACAGCTGGTCAGATTTACTCGGAAAATAAACCTTGCTCACTCTGGTTGCCCGTTGCTTTAATGATTGGTGCACGCTGTTTACGTTCGGCAGGAAAACTCACAATTATTGGCAATACAATTGTAACTGGTAAGAAGTACATCAGCTTTTAAAATTGTATAAGAGAAACTCTTCAAATACAAGTACTGCCGCTATGGACAAATATCACGTTGAAGGGAATCAGTGCCTTAGATCGGTCGAGTTGGTCTACAAAAAGCGTTTGTAACCGTTCGTTATAACATGCATATGGTTGGAAAAATGTTTTAAAAGTAGAATACAATGATCCACACAAATTTGCCTCGAAACTGCGTGGTTTTCCTTTTGGGTCATTCCGTGTCAAATCAACCAATTTTCAGAAAAGTTCCCAGGTGACCCCCTCAGATCTTGATGAAACTTCATCAGAATGATTGGATGTGGCAAAAATGAACACATACAAAAAAGCTAAGTCATACTCCATGTCGTTTTTGAGATATGATCCATTGAAGTTTGGCCAAGGCGGCCATTGTGTACTCGCGCGAGACGCGAAAAGTGATTTTTGTGATAATTTCCGACTTTGAAAGCTCATAATTTAGTTATTGTACCAGGTAGTGAGCTCAAATTTGGTATTCCATCTTACTTCTAGCCAAATTTCATGAATCTGCACTCAATTTAAGAGTGTCTCCTTTAATGTTTTAGTTATGGTCACCTAAAGTAGGCACTTTAATCAGCCAAAAGTGTTTTTTTTGTGATAATTGGGGTCACCCTGTACCCACATGAGGGGTCAAATGAAACCTATATTCCCTGGTTATTATCTATGGGTGCATTTCTTTACCCATAAGCAATTATAAGCTCACAAATGCATTCATTCAGAAATAGCATGGACCCAAAGTTGGTTCCAGCCAGAAAAAGGTCAAAAAGACCCCGCCCGTCTAGTTTTGTGTGGTTTTACCCATCCATATTTCAAGTGAAACTCCACATGGTATACAATACTGTGGTATGGTTCCATACTGGGGTATTGTTCCAATATTCTGTGTGTCTTATGGGAGATTTTTGCAGCACTTTGAGGTACCTGCCTTAAATTATTTATTGCAGTTGAAAACATGCATCATCAACCCATTTCTTAAAACAATAATACAAAAAAAATTACTTTTTTGCTAGCCAGAAAAAAAAAACCAGTTACACAAGCTTCAAATATATATTACCATGTATTGTACATGTGTACATGAATGTACATGTACATGTTTTCTGTATGATATTACATTAAAATGTGCCAAAAACATATAATATTCAAATTGCCACCACACCATGAAGGAGTTGAGTGCCAAAGCTGAAAATTGGTGTATAAGTAGATATAATATATATCTACAACTGGTATCAATTTCAAAAAACGTTTCAATTGATCGCGGGGTCAACCGGGGTCAAGACGGGCGGGGTCTTTTTGACCTTTTTCTGGCTGGAACCACCTTTGGGTCCATGCTATTTCTGAATGAATGCATTGGTGAGCTTATAATTGCTTATGGGTATAGACATGCACCCATAGATAATAACTAGGGAATATAGGTTTCATTTGACCCCTCATGCGGGCACAGGGTGACCCCAATTATCACAAAAAACATTTTCGGCTGATTAAAGTGCCTACTTTGGGTGACCATAACTAGAAAATTAAAGGAGATACATTTAAATTGAGTGCAGATTCATGAAATTTGGCAAAAAGTAAGATGGAATACTAAGTTTGAGCTCTCTACCTGGTTCAAAACCTAAGTTATGAGTTTTCAAAGTCGGCAATTATCACAAAAAACACATTTTGCGTCTCGCGCGCGCACAAAATGGCCGCCTTGACCAAATTTCAATGGATCATATCTCGAAAACGACATGGAGTATGACTTAGCTTTTTTGCATGTGTTTGTTTGAGCCACATCCAGTCATTCTGATGAAGTTTCAGCAAAATCTGAGGGGGTTACCTGGGGACCACTGGTTGATTTGACACGGATGACCCTTTTACTTTGCCGAATTAACACGGTAGGCCATTTATGGGAGTCAACAAAATTGACTCTCATAACTGGCCGACGAGGTAAAAATAAAACTGTGCAATTTCGAGGCATGTTTGTTTGGATCATTGTATTATACTTTTAATACAACATCTTGATTTTTTTTCTACCCATATGCATTTTATAACAAATGGTTACAAACGCTTTTCAAGAGACCAACTCGACCGATCCAACGCAACGTGTTCCTTTAAAGGGAAGGTACACGTTTGGTAATTACTCATAACAATATTTACTTAAAAACTGACTTGGTAACGAGCATTGGATAGCTGTTGATAGTATAAAACATTGTGGGAAACGACTCCCTCTGAAGTAACGTTTTTAAAAAAGAGGTAATTTCTCACTAAAATAATAAAATACTTCTAGCTAGAAGTCTGTTATTTTTATATGCAAGGACACAAATTCGTCCAACAAGGGTGTTTTTTCTTTCATCATTTTTTCTCGCAATTTCGATTAACAATATTGAGCCAACATTTGTATAGACTTGTTATTCTATGAAAAGGCATAACAACAAACTTTGTATAGCCCTTTTGGCTAAAAAATCGGGAGGGTCGGTTTTTTTTTTTTTTTTTTTTTTTTTTTTCCTCTACGTCAGAGGAGAAGAAAACAAATCCACACATAGGATTCGAACCAACGACCTCGTCAATATCTTTGTTCGGGGTGCCAGTCAGAAGCCATACAACCGTTAACTGCCGTGTAGCCAGGGATCACACCCAATTTACGATACAACCTGGGAAGCGGCAGCAAGGGGATCACCTTAAGGGGATACCACTCTAGTCAATTCGTTGTTCAACCCCAAAAATCATTTCAAAATTTACCCTGTCAGTTTCCCTCGTGGTTTATATTGGGTGCGTTCGTTGAGCTTCCCTGGGTCGACCCCGGTGTTTGGCGTTTTCTTTTTTTCCAGGACAAACGTGGGTTATTATTTGCACACGTTCGTCCTGGAAAAAAAAAACGCCACACACCGGGGTCGACCCGGGAAAGCTTATCGAAAGCACCCATTGATAACAATTATTTATCAATGAACTTTGCCCCGCATCGCGCACGCCCTCAGTTGGTGAAAGTTATACATGTTTGAATATGCTTCAATGCTGCACATGGCACCATTATACAGGCGTGCGGCACACTGTGTGGCAATTCTTTCTCAGTTCGTGAATACTCGTTTTGTGTTGAAGTCTATCAATGGCCAATCACAGCGTGCGAACTGTTTATGCACTTTGCATGCAGTTGGTATTTCCATGGTGTGGGCGACAGATCGAACCAAGTGGCCGAGTGCATCGTTTAACATTATGTTTACGATCGCATTTCCGACGCTGTAGTTTTGAAGTTGGTTTTGGCTTGTCAGGTACTCGTTTATTATTATAATGCAGTCTAACAATATTATGTTCACTTCATCGTTCATCGTGATTTCTGACAGCTTCGAATAAAGGGTTAATTGTCGTTTATTGGGCATTCGAAGTTAACAATACTTTTTTTGTTAACACCATTTAAGAAAAAAACAACAACAACAACAACGTGGATTTCTGACTTTTTCGGTCGTTCGGTTTTTTGTTATGCCTTATTATGGGATACACCCAGAGAAGACTGGTCTTTGAAAATTACCAAACGTGTACTTTCCCTTTAATCTGCCAAAACAAATTGATGTGAGAAGCGTTACTGCAGTAACGCTTATTGTATTTACCCAAATTGATTATCATTATGCACAGTAAGGAAATAGCCCGGCGCTACACATTTTCTGCATTATTTCAAAACATCTACATTAAATTAAAGGCGGTGGACACTATTGGTAATTTTCAAAGACCAGTCTTCTCACTTGGTGTATATCTCAACATACATAAAATAACAAACCTGTGAAAATTTGAACTCATCTGATCGTTGAAGTTGCAAGATAGTAACGAAAGAAAAAAAAAAAACTGCAACCTCTGGAAATGTTGTTAACTGTAGCAAATGTATGAAATCAACACGACAAATTAGGTATACAATATTCACGTTTTCCGAAGGTCTACTGGATGCAGTTCTCAATGCCATTCGTGTTAGTTTGAAAGGGTGGGCATCGAACAAATTCAAACATAACTAATGACTCGGTTGCAACAGGCCACCTTAGTATACGGTATAATGACCATTTCATACGGTATAATGACCCGATGAAATATTGGACAATATCAACACGGTGCGGTTTCCCAGTTGTATGAAACTTCCACAACTTTAACCTCGAATATAAAGTTGATTATTTGGTAGTACGGTTTGGTAAAGAAGTGTACTGTTTTGAACATTATCAATGTTGTTTATCTTACAGTATTCGTCGTTGTTGCCGCCAGTTATCCACTTTTGTAAAGTTCAGCAGAGATTCAACTGTGCAAAATTGGCATTGGTAGACACACTTTAACAACAAGTAAGAGTTTACTTTCCCTTGGTCTAATGGTATGTTCAATAACGCACATGACCAATAAAGTATTTTAACTGACAGATCAGACATTTTTCAAATTGATCATGCCACAGTTTGAACCATTCATATTTTTGCATAGAACTGCACACGCTCTTTTGACAAAACACATTACGACTAGTAAAGCCCAGTTCATACTTCCTGCGAATGCGAATACGAAGCGAATCTTGACGTCACAAATTCGCAACGAACAATTCGCAGCTTGAGGGTGTGACGTCAAATTCACGTCAAATTCGCTTCGCATTCGCTTTCGCATGAAGTATGAACCGGGCTTTATACGCAGGCTAGTTGGGGGTGCGGCTGTTGTATGCTGCGCCGTAACACCTTGTAAACCCTTATAAGGTGCTACATAATTGGGTCTCTGAATATTCATCACCTCAATAACCTATCTTTCTGAAAGTTTGTATAACTCAGCGCCTTGAGTACCTTGTTAGGTAGATACGTGCGCTAAAGACTATTAAAGAGATATTATATTATTATTATATTTTGGGCTATTGAAACATAACTATTTAAAGGCAGTGGGCACTATTGGTAATTGTCAAAGACGAGCCTTCACAGTTCGTGTATCTCAACATGTGCATAAAATAACCTGTGAAAATTTGAGCTCAATCGGTCATCGAAGTTGTGAGATAATATCGAAAGAAAAATAACCATTGTCACACGAAGTTGTGTGCGTTTAGATGGTTGATTTCGAGACCTCAAGTTCTGAATCTGAGGTCTCAAAGTCAAATTCGTGGAAAATTACTTCTTTCTCGAAAACTATGGCACTTCAGAGGGAGCCGTTTCTCACAATGGTTTAAACCATCAACCTCCTATTACTCGTCACCAAAAAAGGTTTTATGTCAATAATGATTTTGAGTAATTACCCATAATGTCCACTGCCTTTAATGTTGTTGGATTACATGGTTGTAGGAAACCAAAGGTCACAGATTAAACTTTCCTATACACTGCAAAAACTGGGGTGTTCAAACTTACGTCTGGGTTGTTGCCACTTATACGTACCAAAATGAGAATCAAGACTAACATCACATGGTGATAAAATAGCACCAAATGTAATTGGTTTGGGTACAAGCCACACTCACTTAGGGTCTCTTTAGAGTGTGGACGTTAAACCGTGTGGTTGCATGTTGGTTTAGTTGGTATTACGTTATAGGGTTTGTATTAAAATTATATACATTGCAGTTTAATTTTGTAACAAGTACAGCAGTTTTGGATAGTGAAATGCATTTAAGAGATTTTTTTTTAAGTCGAAGTACCATGCTTGGTTCGGGAACAAGAAATCGCTTTTTATCTTTTGACAATGAGTATTGTTAAAACAATCTCACATGTCACTTATTGAGATGACACTGTTCAATTATTAAAGTCGCCTAGTGGTATTTGTTTTCAAAATAAAGCTTTTGTCACTAAGATATGTGTTTTAATTAGTGGAATATAAATAAACATTAGTTAACCTAGGTTCTAAAAAAATAGTTGTTCTTTTATTTACAAATTTAATAGGATTGCCCGACCCGAGAGGGCGCTGTTTGTGACATCGAGGTGCGATATTTTAAGAGAAAATGTGTAGTCTGGGCCCGTACAATGTACACTAAGTCTGGGTAACTGATCGGTATGATGCCTATTTACAGAACTACGGTCCCGGAGCAGACTGCACGCACTACGGCTGCTGTGCGGACGGTCCACTCGGCTTACCCTGCACGGTGAATCGCAAGCACAAACAAGCCCTCAAAGTTAAAACCCGAATTTTTCACGTTTGGCTAATGCTCCTCTACAGGTCTTTCAGGTACCTTCTTTGACTTCCCACTTCGGAAAAGTTGTTGGTTTAGCGTCATGTTTTAGAATAACTTTTCTCTTCGTGTCAATGTGTGGTGTATTCCGAGAGCACGACGACTCGAAGTTCGCTGCACAGCGCTTTGTGCGTCTGACTTTCGCGTCCCACTACCGCCTATACTTGGGACCTGCAGGAAACACATGCAACCTGAACCCATCATTAATTGTTTTGCTGCATCCAGCAGCAATACACCTGGTCGGCATTGCCCGAAAATGCAACAACAACAAAATAAAACAAATCGAAACGTACAAACTGACGACTTGGACGGTATATGTACTTTGCACATATGGTTACTCTACGCATTGCAGGCAAAGTCTGCCTCGATTGACGTCACAAAAGGGGAGGCGGAGTCAGCCCCCAAAATAACTTTATATATTTTGTCAACATATCAATCGTGACAAGCAATAATAATAATAAAAAAATGTTTATTGATCAAAAGCAAATACTATTATGTTTGAAAGAAAACAATATAAATTTCCAGGTGACTTAACTGTATGGTAAGTATATGTACAACTATAAAACAATGAATCAAACACTGGTTTCAATCACAAACCAACGACTGGCACATTTTAAACAAACCATCCCGAGGCTTTTCAATTATGTATTTAAAGGCACTGGACAATATTGGTAATTGCTCAAAATAATTATTAGCATACAACCTTACTTGTTAACGCGAGTAGTATATATGAAGGAACGCACACCCCGCGGCAGTCCGGCAAGCGACTAGCGCGCATGCGCGCAGCGGTGGTAGGCTGGGTGTGCCGACCCAGGCGGAAGTGGGCTAATGAAATTAGGGCGAGCCACGCAGTGGTAAGGGGTTTGGCCCACGGCAGTGTTCGGGAGGCCCGAAGGGCCGATATGTGGGGTAGGGGGTTAACATGATGCATGGCATTATGTTGAGTGGTGTTTGAAAAACACCGCAGTAGTTGTCTCACGACAGTGTAACTGAGTGCAAACCGTTATTGTTTGTACTCAGTTCGCGGTGCGTTAGTGATTTTTTAAAATCACGAAGCGCCGCATCACAAAACCACGCAGCACAACCGAGAAGTGTACGTCTCGGTTGTATTTTCACGAAGTGAAAACAAAGCGCTTGATTCCACTACGTCTGACAACCGTCGTGGAAGAATAAAAAGGGTTGGTCGAGGATTAGAATGTGTTTATGTATATGTGTGTTTGCAGATTCAAATTTATTTATCTCACCCGTTGTCTCTAGTGCTACCCCGTCTGTGTAGGCCGGTGTCACCTTTGCATACAACCGAGACGTACACGTCTCAGTTGTGCTGCGTTGTGCTTGCCGGACTGCCGCGGGATGTGCGTTCCTTCATACAGTCAGCGCGCAACGAGTGCTATAATCACTATTGAGGGCAAGTTTTATTTGCCAGAAAAACCTGTCTCGCGCATTTTGGAAATGCGCGAGAAAATCCGCGAGTTGAGGAGGGCCCCTACAAAACCGTTTGTGAAACCCTTAAGGTCACTGCTGGGTCAACATGGATTGGTGAGTACATTTTCTGAGATATGATGCGTTAAAAAAAACGAATTTTCATCATTTTTCGCGAAGTTTTTGGACTTAAATTACCTTTTAAAATGTGAAGAAAAAGATGATCTTTTCTAGACATAGCGTAGTATTTCGGGTGCTCCTGACTGTTTCTCACATAATTCGTTCAAACAGAGTCGATATTTGGGTTGTTCGAGGGTGATGCTTCCGTTACATCTCATGTTTATTTCTGCCGGACCGGGCATTTTCTTTTATTTGAGCTTTGAAAAGAACGAATTTTTCAGTTTTCAGCGAGTCAACTGTTTATTGTGTGTTTTACCAATTACGTGATAAAATAATTCGCGTTTTTTTTTTTTACTTTTAAGTTTTATGAATATTATGTTGCCCAAAGAAAACAGAAACAGGGAATTAATGATTTATGGTTTATGATTCTAAATAATTTTTCAAGTTTTCATTCATTCATTGGTAGGTAAAAAAGTAAGGAATGTCCGAATGGGTTGTTCGTTTACATATACCATTGGCTGTGTATTACCAGTTACGTGATAAAATAAATAAATAGTTTTTATTTTGAAGTTTTATTTTAGTATATTTAATTAATTATTATGTTATATGACAGAAAAATCAGATGATATAGGGAATTAATGTCTTATGACTGTTATGTTAGTTATCGGTCGACGGTCGATTTTTTATTGTTAGGCCTAATACTAATGTTATTTATTATTAATATTAGGCCTATTATTTTTATTTTGTATTGTGTAAGTGTAATATACAAAGGCATTTTGTTTACATGTTGTACTGTACTACATGTACGACAACCAGTGACATGAACAAAATAAGTAGTGGTTGTTTTGAAGTTGTTTATGACTACGTTGCCCAAAATGACAGAAACATCAAATACAGGGGAAAATAAAACAAATAAGTTTCGATAAGAAATTCTTGTATGTATTATTATTATTGTTATTTGTTTATTATTTGTTTAAGAATAAGTGGGGGGGGGGGGCCTCCTTCCTTTGAAAAAAAAGCCGATACAACAAACATTTTAAAATTATATCTGGTCTTATAAGTTATATACATGTGGCTGAATGTATTGTCTAATAATGTAAAAACTGAAAACTCTTTTTTTCCCACCCCAACCACAGGCCCACCAGTCAAAGCGATCTTCCTTGGTTCAGGGTAAAGGTGATTGGTGATTCACTGACACGTTATTTGCCTGACAACATACGAAGTGAGTGGATCTGTCCTGACGTGGTGACGAAGCCTGGGTGTACAGTTCCGCGTGCCATAAAGTTTTTGAGAAGTTTGGAGCATGGTGCTCATGTACCAAATCATGAACAGCCACATGTTGTCGTCTTACATGTTGGGACAAATGACTTGTGCCGCAGTGTTCTTCACAGCTACATAAATAATTGCGAGCACATGATTCACCTTGCCAAAGAAAAATTTCCAGTAGCAAAGCTGGTGATGAGTGCAATTTTGCCTCGTCATGATTATACTGACCTGAATGACCTGGGCCAAGTTTTCAACATGCATGTGTCCATCCTTTGCAAAAAACTTAATGTCAGATTTGTCAACTTCAGCGACCATTTTGAGAGTAATTCGCTCTTTGCCTTTGATGGACTCCACCTCAACTATGAAGGATGCGCTAAGTTTGCTCAGACCATTACTGACGACGTCACCTCACTCCTAGTCCGTACCATTCCTGGGTCTGCTCCACATGTCGCCAAGCCAAGATGCCCAAAGGAACTGACAATTCTAGTCCGACCAAGACCGAAACCAAAGAAAACAGGAAGACCATCAAAAAAACCATCACCTCAAGTAGTAGAAACGCAGCCCCCCCGCTGGAAACCATGCAAGGCGTCTATGCGGATTATTGCCACTGATTCTGATGGTTTTCAGCGAGTTGGAAGCAACAAAGGTAGCATTCCAGTTCACCAACATCTACCAAGAGTCCAGCCTCTGTGTTTACTGACGTCTAAACCAAACCCATCATCAATCCCCCAACCATCATCCATCCGTCCGCCAACTCCAGCAAGTCCTTACATACAGGCGAAAAAAAGTAGAGAGAGAAGAATGCGGAAGATGGCAAAGTCAAGAAAGAAGAGGAACAAACGAAATCGCAGGGTACATACTTGATTTTAAATTAAGTGTTAATTTTACTGTTGCTGTGAACAAAAAATGCAACTAAATGGTACCTAAAGTTGCATCGTAGACTTTTTTTTATATATATATTTTTTTTTATATTTTGTAAAGATGAAAGTATGAAGTTCTTGTACTTTTTTAAATTACATCATGTTTGTGTTATTTCCTTTTTATACTTGCAGGCTGTTTGGGACATCACCCCATATATTATCATGTACCGGCAATGCGCTGATCTACAGCCAGAGCAACAACAGCAAGTCACTATGCCGTCACAGGGGTAAAGGAAGGTGTCGACGAGAAGTCAGCTCGTCCTTGTGGAAAGGCCAAGTGTGGACCGTGTGCACGTTGTGGGAAAACAGGTTTTAGGTATTTTCATGTTGGGACACTTCTAAATGACAACATCAAAGAGTGGTTCAAAACAAAAGCTAAATTGAATGATTCCGATTGTATTTGCAAGGCTTGTAAGGTTTCCGTTACCAAAAAACAAAAAAATCCAAAATATACTCCTGAAAAATCTCGCAGAAAAATGAGGCCCATGTGTGCACTTTCGGAATTTTCTAAATGCAACTCACTATCAAGTCATGACGTAGAATGTTCCCAGCATGTTTTTAACTCGTGTTTCTTAGTAGACAATAATGTCAGTGGGGTTACTAACTTTGCTCTATGTAAACAGCATCACAATTTTTTGTGGAAGTATCGGTTTTATTCAAAATGTGCTGGCTGCCACATTTCTTTTCAAAGTACAAGTAAAAAGTATTTATGTTCATCCTTAGATGTGGGGCTGTCGGTAGCAACAGACATTTTGAAGTCTGTACATGGTGACACTGCCTTAATACTAGATGGGTATATATGTTATGCATGTTATTCACTTGTTTCTGGACAAGTCTCTAAAGTGATTTCATTACACAACATGAAAACATCTTTTCAGAGCAAACTGTCAATGGAAATCACAGAAGAGACCAATGCAATTGATCATTGTCTGTATCAAGTTTACATACATGTTATTGACTCGGCCTTGGAACACCGTGCTGTACTTTTATCTGATTTGTTTGAGTTGTACCAAAATGCCATCCAGTCTTGCCTTTCTGTACAAAAAGACCTTGATGTGGAGTTTTGTTCACGAACAGCTCGCTGGCTCTTGACATGTATTATGAGTACATTCAGTAATTCAATAACCATACATCGTCTTGAGTCTCGCAAACAGAGCACTCTACTCGTTCATTGTAACATAGACTTGAAGAAAGCATTGCATCAAGCATTAGCAAAATCTCGCTCAGATCGACTCAAATTTGAAGCAGGCTTAAATACAGACTCCCCAACATCTTCAACCCACACAGCAGAGTCCAGCGAAACTTTAGTTTCGTCATTAAAGACCGTTTTGCCTAATCTCAATGAAAGACTAACATCACAATCTGGCAAAATAACGGAATATTACAAGCATAATCCTTTGAATGTTGTAAATTTCCGTTATGAAGAAATGTTGAAAATGCTTGACCCCGTTATTTTCAATTTGGTCAGCTACTTAACATTTAACAATCAAGAAAAAAAACAAGTTTCAGATTTTCCACTAGATTCATATATGCTATCAGATCTACCAGGTTCAAATGCAAGGAGACAAATGCGTAGACGGATAAATATAATTCTATGCATGCATTTTGTGTTAAGTGACAGTAACAATTACCCTTTGCACATTATAATTGCAAACTGCGTACGACTCTCACATTCTTCAAAATTGTTGCAGTTGTTAAATCATGCTGGTATGTGTGTTTCAAGAGACACTCTTGACAGATTTTTAGAGGAAGTTAAAGAACAAAAATTGACGCGTACTGATTTTTCAAACATCAGCAAGTCATCATTTACAATTATATCAGTTGACAATATAGATGTTTTAGCTTCTTATGCTGCCGTCACTTCAAAAGATGCACCTAGAAGTTGGCATGGAACATCTATAATGTCACAACAAACCAAGCCATCAGAGAATTTGTCAGCTTTGGAAAAATTGTCGACAGACTTTGAGTATAAAGTTATCAATATATTTGGAGATGGTGCCTGTCTGTATCGTTGTATTGCTGTTTTTTCAGATAATAAGTTGATAAATTGTCATCGGAGTTTGCATGGTTTGCCATTGGACCCTGTTAGTCTTGAGAGAGAAGTTCAACTGTCGGCTTTGATTAGAAAAGGTACTTGTGACATTTTACGTGAACACATTGACGTTCTTCGCAGTTTACCTGATGTGGTACAGAAATATCTTTTGGAAATTGACCAAAATAACTCATACCCAACATTTTCTGACCGCATTAAGGATAATGAAAAACTATCCACATATGCAGGACATCTTGAGTTATGTGCAATTTCTTATGCTTTGAGTATTGAAATAAGGCTATATCAAGAAACAGAAACAGGGCTTACAGAAGTTGCAAAGTATCCAAATGATGTGTCACTATTTCCAAATACAAATCATATATGTCTCCTGTACACACCTAGTGTTGTTTCTTTGTGTGGACACTTTCAGTTGTTGATAAAGGATTCCTGTAGGTCCAGGTTGAATAACCTGTTCAGTGAAGAGTCAATTGCAACTGGAAGTGTCTTTTCCCATTTTCCACGAGGTGCACAATTAAGCTTGCTAAACTATGTCAACATAGGAAGTGATGCTGTGGCAATCTCAACTGATGACCACGCTACTAATACTGGTCATTCCAGTGCTGATCCTGTCAAAGACGATCAGGTCACTTTACATCCCAAAGTGGAGGGCACACAAAGCTTGAGAAAACCTAGAGTGAGGAGGAAAGTGGAACAAGAGTTTTCAGAACTAGTGGTTCCTAAGCCATCTGATCTTGGTGTGCCCGTCTTCAAAACGTATATTTTCAGTCAGCTGTCGTTTGATAAATTTGGTCTGTCAAGTTTAGAAGAAAATGAAGTCCTGAATTTAGACCAAGAAATGTTCTCATATATTGTGCAGCGCTATCCCAGTCTTACGGGAAAGTCACAACTTAGTATTCCTGGTTTTAAGTGTAAGTTGTCCCTGAAGAGTCAACCACGATGTGAACAGTCAAAGTTCAATTATCTATATGTGTTGAATGAGAAGGCTGATTCTGCAGAAACTCTGAAGAAAATGCTAGGTTTACTGTACAAATCGTATGGGGTTGGCACACTCATCAATCATTTAGTAATTGCAGGAGATGGTGCCACTGTGAAGTTGTTGTCAGAAATCAAAATTGAATATGGCACTTCACTTGCATGGGTTATACCTTATCTTGGTGACTGGCATGTGTTGAAAAACTTTCAGGAGGTCATCATGAAAATTTACTGGGATGCTGGTTTAAAAGAAGTAGCTAAGATCAATCATAAGCAGGGAACGCTCCAGCGACTTCAAAGTTGTGCCAGTTTCAAAATGACACATAGATTTTTCATGCAGGTGTATGAATCAATTTATGCATATCAGTTGCAGGTGTTCATGGAACATAGAATTAATAACCACGATACCTCCATGTGTACATTAAGTAACGATGACATCGTAAGTGCCCTATGTATCTTCATTTCTGATTTAAAAGATTGTGAGTCCGATTGCACAAGCTTTGTTGAGGCAGATCATAATGTAACCACTTCCTTGATAATGCCATTCATGGCTGATTTTGAAATTTTTTACTCAGAAATGTGTGAAAAATTTGAAACGTTCCGTTTTTGGCACAGGTTCCTGAGAGAGGATTGTTTCTCCTATATACAGTTGTTTGTTTCAATTCGAAGTGGTAATTGGAATGGTAGGATGGCTGCCTTGAAAAGCATTGGTCAGCTTTTCCATGCATTTGATAGGCAGAATTATTCACGTCTTATCCCTTAACATTTAAGTCAAATGTATGCGCTTCCTAAGCCAATCCTTCAGCATTTTGAAAATGGTGCATTTGTCTCAAGTATCAAAGGGCTGTCGTGTTCGAGTGTTGGAATTGATGAGGCACACGAAATGTTAATCAATAAAGATTGTAAAGGTGCTCTTTCACACAGTCTTCCAACTGATATGGATAAAGTATGTCAGACTCTAGAGTATCAGTCTAAGCTTATAGAAAATTTGCAAAATCAACTTTCTGATGTAAAACCTGTATTTCAGCGGGATCTCTTGCCTTCAGTTGTTTCCCGTCAACTGGCTAACACTTTGAGAAAATGCAACTAAGCCATATTTTCAGCACTGATCAATCACCAGCTTTATTTCAAGCATTTTCAAATGTATCTGCCTCTACCTTACAACAACACAATCTACTCCAGTTTAGGAATATTGGAAGGGATTCCCTCAATCTATATATCCAGTCCAATATTTTGAAAGATTCCAGTGTTGGGAAGCCTAGAATAAGAAGGCATAACTTGCAAACTTTCATGAAGAAGAAGGTCACTAAAAGGCAAATAAACTACATTGAAAAGGAGAAACGCTTAATAACTTTGTGCTATAAACGCACTATTTCTTATTCAGAAGAGAGCCAACTTCCTTGTGGTAAATTGTGTCAGTTCCTTGAATCGCCTAGGGCGATTTGTACACCTGAAGGCCTGCCTTACAAAGGCTCAAAGGCTGTTATTTATGACATGTTTGGCAAAAGGTACACTGATAAAGTCATCACCAATAACTTCTCATTTTTAGAAAGTGGGTCAGCACGGTTTGGGGTCAAGCTTTACAAGCTGTATTCATGTACCCCGAAATTTCACAGTATGGATGGAAACTTTCCCAGGATCCTTTTTCAATTGAAGTTGAATGGGACACTGAAGAGAATATACAAAAAATCCGTAGAAATGTTCAATTTCTGACAAGGGGTTGTTCTTGTGCCAAAAGCCGTTGCGCTAGCAGGGTCTGTAAATGTAAAAAAGCAGATGTTTTATGTGGCCCTGGTTGTTCTTGTAAAAGCTGTGAAAATACTGTCAGTGTTACCGAACCTGTGGGTGATATTGCTGACTTGGATGATAGTGAAGACTCGGAGAGTGAGTCTCTTTCAATCAGCAGTGATGTTGACAATTTGGATACTTTCGTAGAACAAGTGGCAGAAGATGAGGCACTGAGTGAAACAAATGTAGATAGTGAATAGTTTTCTATTCCACAATTTTGCCACGTATATTTATATGACACAAAATGTGATGATACATGCACATACTTAAACTTTGTTATTATGGTAAGGATTTACATTGAATTTTAGGCATGATCAGGGTACATGTTATATGTAATGAGTTTGTGTAGGACTGTTTTAATATTGTCACAGTTTTCTTTAAGGGTGCAAACTTATCATTGCATTTTAAGAGTATTATTTTGTATTCAACTCAGGCCATAGTGTGATTGTTTAGGTCATGGGTTGCTATTTATAAGGGTGCAAACTTATCATTGCATTTTAAGAATATTGTTTTGTATTCAACTCAGGTCAAAGTGTGATGTTTAGGTCACAGGTTGCTATTTATAAGTATGCAAACTTATCATTGCATTTTAAGAATATTATTTTGTATTCAACTCAGGCCATAGTGTGATTGTTTAGGTCACGGGTTGCTTTTTATAAGGGTGCAAACTTATTGCATTTTAAGAATATTTTGTTGTATTCAACTCAGGTCAAAGTGTGATGTTTAGGTCACATGTTGCTATTTATAAGGATGCAACCTTATCATTGCATTTTAAGAATATTATTTTGTATTCAACTCAGGCCATAGTGTGATTGTTTTAGTCACAATTTGCTGTTTATAAGGGTGCAAACTTATCAGTGCATTTTTCATCTCTTCAGTTTCATGATTCCAGCTATTTTACTTATTTTTTTATAAACCATAGTCTATATTTTCAGGTTTTTGTTATAGGATGAATGCAATACATCCTGTGTATGCAGTTAATGTCATACATGTGTTTTTATACATTGTTTATTTTTTATAAATATATTCATATAAATGTATACAGGCTATGCACCCTATTGCCTTTCAAGAAGTTGTTTTGTAACCAATGTGTGCCTTAGTGTGATATATTTTAATCACAGTTGACCATTACTAGAACCAAACAGTTTATCACACAAATGGTATTCCTTTATTGTGATTATTATTTATTTGTTTATATTTGAAACCATAATTTTTATTTTAAGCTTGCCACTTTAACTTGAAATTGAACTGATCTTTGGGTGACACATGATGCAATATTCTAGTTTAACTTCACCATGCCATGTGAAAACAAAACACTAGTTTGTGTTACTGGTTAACTTTTTTTTATGTTTTCAAATACTTGTTATGACCAAAAATGTTTTTACACAAACAGTGAACAAATATTTCCACTGGAGTTTTGATTAAGTTATTGTTGTAACGTGTACTTGTACCATGTCTTTACTTATTGTTTTATTGCAGCTGCCTTTGTATTGTTTGTAGGATTTTGTGCTATTTTTTTTTTAATAAGTTTATCCATCTACACTTTGTTTTTACATTTAGTTTAGAACATGTACATGTATTGTATTTTCATATTGTATCTTTTGTATGGTTTTATAATTTAATAATGGATGAATCATAACTTGACACTGACAGAAGACTATTGGAGGCAATAAAATAATGTTACGTTCGTGTGTATTTGATTCAACAAAATCTGAACGTTGCCTATTTTACTGTTTTGTTCCTTGTCATTAATTTTTTTAAATTTTTTATTTCGCTATGTCCCGAGCGAACGCAACCCGAAATTTCCGCATGAAACCATAATAATGAAACCCCTCATCGCATCCGATCCGAACGAAATTTTACAACGAAAAATAGTCTGGTAACAATGTGCTCCCCTCAGCCTTACATTCAGTTACACATCTTCACGATGGATGCCATACCCTGCTTCACTGGACTTAGGAGTTATGTGATTGGACTAGAATTCTCCGGATCTTGAGTGATGACCAATGAAAATCGCTCTATTATAAATAGATATGGCTGCCTTCGAAAAATGTAAACGTTGTGTCGGAGGCCTGTACTTGTGGAATATTTTGGGTGCTCTTGACTGTTTCTTAAAGGATCGAGGTAAACCATGGCCTTTCTAGGAAAGAGGAATAGTTAAGCTACACATACATGGGTAGGTTGTCTCTGCCGGTCATTTGGAAAAGAACAAAATTCAGCTTTTTCATTGACCTTTTTTTTCTCGACATTCACGGCTTCGTTTTCGTCCCAGATTTTCTCTTTTTGATCATCCAAAAATTATTTTTTGTATACAGAACATTATTTTGAATCCTTCTCCATGTTGGTATGACCTTTTAATTGTTTTTAAAAATCCTCATTATATTTTAAATGTTTTTTTTAAAATGGGACGTCATAGCTCATTAGTATTCATAAACCGACGGCCGATGAATATGTAGCAAATAAACGAAGCGTGTATTCAACACGTTGCGCGCTGACTGCATATATACTACTAACGCGTAATGGGGAGAGGTTGGTAGTATAAACAGTGTGGGAAACGGCTCCCTCCAAAGTGGAGTACTTTTTGAGAAAGAAGTAATTTTCCACGAATTTGATTTCGAGACCTCAGATTTAGAACTAGATGTCTCAAAATCTAGCATCTGAAGGCACACAACTCCGTATGACAAGGAGAATACTGGTCTTTGACAATGCCAATAGTGTCCAGTGTCTTTAACTATGGCATACAAAGGACAACAATCCTTGTCATGTAAAAGGGAAAAGTCCATTGTTTTTTCACCGAGTGCTGGGTAATTTTACTCGTTTAGCAGGTACTGTATGGGATACAGTTTGTTGGACCGAAAATCGTTTCTAATCACAAGTTATCGCAACTCAACAAAAGGTTCTTAATGCGGTAAGTCTGCTACCACCCAATGTATAAAATCACTGACTGTATGAACTATTGAAAATGACATTCATTTTACTTTCAGTCTCACCAAGATGGCCGAAGCTGCATTTCACACTGAGACCACTTGCAAGATTAGACATGTACACATCGAATGCCCCATCTGCTTGACTCGGTTCATCGATCCGAAAATCCTGGACTGCCAGCACAGCTTCTGCTTAAAATGTCTTCAGGAACTTGTAGACAAACAGGATCCGAAGACGGATTTCATCATTTGCCCAGTGTGTAGAGAGAAAACTTCAATCCCAGATAAGGGACCATCGGCTCTTCTCAACTGCTTTCTCTTGAGCTCGCTTATTGATGACGTCATCAATCCGGATGGTCCCAGAGAAGACAGTAGGCCTAACCCTCTTGTCTCGATTTGCGAAGGATGCGACGAAGGTCTTGATGCCGTCTCACGGTGTGTTGACTGTGATGCGAATTTTTGCAAGATTTGTTTGGAATACCACGCCAAAATAAAATTGAACAGGCATCATCGAGTCGTGAATGCAGCCGGGTCATCAAATGAGGGATCCAGAAACCAGAAAAAAACTTGCTCTCCAAAATGCCGGAAACACACTGACCAGGAACTGTGTTTTTATTGCGACACGTGTGATTTACTTGTTTGTCTCAAATGTGCGGTATTTCAACACAGAGAGCAAAACCACAAACTAACTGAAATCAAAGACTCCATTCGATCTTATCGTCAAGCTGTTGAAGAGGCTTTGATGAAATTTGATGAATGTCGCAAGCAATTCCAAGAAGTGGACGACTCTATCAAACACTCACAGCATAGATTACAGATCATGGTCGACCGGGCTCTTCGAGATATTGTGGCTAAGGAGGAACAGGAAGTCGAGAAAATCAGAAAAGCATCTCGCCTCCTTCAAGAAAGAGTCACTCAAATCAGCATAGAGAGAGGTGGGCAATTCAGCAGCATACAGATCAGCAATAGCGATAAGGTGAGCCGTGCAGAGCAGATCGTAGCTTCAGTCAACGACTTGATGCAACATGCGGATGACTTTGAGCTGCTGGACCTCAAGCCAAAGGTTATGCACAACTTGACATTCCACAATGAGCTCAAGTTTCAAACAGTGCAGCATAGCAAGTCATTCATCGGGTTTAAAGGTCATGATGTCGTCACTGATGCGGATATCGGTGAAATACTAGATGAAGAGAAGTGGGAGGTGAAGACAGAGTTTGGTAAATACGGGCAAGGTGAGGGGGAAATCATAATTCCATTGGACGTTGCTTGTTTAAGCAACGATGACATCGTCGTTACTGATATGAAACGGCGGATATTATCAAAATTTACATCGAGTGGTAGTTACAAATCTCAAGGTGTGCAAAGTACGACAGAAGATGGACAACTAGAACACCCTGCCGGAGTTGCGGTGACCTCTGATGACCTGCTTCTGGTTACAGACGGAGAGGATGTAAAGGTTTATGATAGAGAACTACGATACATTCGCAAGTTCAGACCCTCACAGAATCAAGTCGAGGGGCAGTCAGAGAGTATACTCGCTGGTATTGCTGTTGACAAGAAAGATCGTATTGCAGTGTATGACTGTGGGAGAAAGGTAATATCTCTTCATTACAAGGATGGATCCACCATTTCCACAATACATCATGATGATATTGGCCATACCGACAATCCAAGCTTTATTTCTGTTAACAGCAAGGAGCAACTGATCTTTAGAAACCTCCTCGAGTCGAAACTAGTTTGTGTGGATTTCATGGGAAACGAGGTGTTCAATATCAGCACCTCCCTTGACGGCAAACCGGTAAAGCCAATTGGTGTGTGCTGTGATGATGCTGGGGATATATATGCGTGTATCGAATGCGATGATGGTGATGGTTATGGTGATTGTGATAGTGATGTTGATGGTGTTGATGATGGTGATGGTGATGATGGTGATGATGATGGTGATGGTGATGGTGATGGTGATTGTGATAGTGATAGTGATGTTGATGGTGTTGATGATGATGGTGATGGTGATGGTGATAGTGATAGTGATGTTGATGGTGTTGATGATGATGATGGTGATGGTTATGGTGATTGTGATAGTGATGTTGATGGTGTTGATGATGGTGATGGTGATGATGATGGTGATGGTGATGGTGATGGTGATGGTGATAGTGATAGTGATGTTGATGGTGTTGATGATGATGATGGTGATGGTGATGGTGATGGTGATGGTGATGGTGATGGTGATGGTGATGGTGATGGTATTTGTGAGATACATCATTACGATGCATCAGGTGAGCACATCGGCTGTGTAGCTCGTGGCTTGCTCTTTCCTCAAGGCATGACGTTTACTCCGATCGGTGACCTCATTGTGGCTGAATTGATATCAGTTAAGATATTGCATCGCGTGTGAGTGTCGATGACGTCATGGTCGTAAAATGTACACTATTATTAATGATAAGGTAATTTGCAACTTATAAAGTTTAACACTCTTCATGAATCTCAAAAATTCAAATAATCTGCCACTTGTACAAAACGTTACGATCACAACGTACCACTAATCGTTTAGTACAAATCTAGTGTTCTATTTTCGCAGATAAATGTTTCCTTCGCTTTGGCGGTTAAATCAATTGTTTTTTTGTTTTTTTTCATCCCATTTACTTCTTAAATACGTTTTAGTAACAACATTTAACCTACAAAGTACCAGCTTAAATGTGTATTATCCGTACCAAATTGTAGTCTTTTGTGAACACTCAGCCTTGTAACTCAACTCTATTTTCACGAGCCTTTTAAATACACTAGACACTGTTGGTAATATTGTCAAAGACCAGTCTTCTCACTTAGTGCATTTAAACATATGCATACAATAACGAGCCTGTGACAAATTTAGCTCAAATGGTCGTTGAAATTGCGATATATTATTGATATAAAAAACACCTTTGTCACAGGAAGTTGTGTGCTTTCAGATGCTTGATTTCGATACCTCAACTTCTAAATCTGAGGTCTCGAAATCAAATTCGTGGGAAATTACTTCTTTCTCGAAAACTATGGCACTTCAGAGGGAGCCGTTTCTCACAATGTGTTATACTATCAACCTCTCCCAATACTCGTTACCAAGTAAGGTTTTATGCTAATAGTTATTTTGAGTAATTACCAGTAGTGTCAACTGCCTTTAAATGAATTTTGGAGCTGTATTATTAAAGGGTATACTTTTGAATGTTTTTACTCAATCGATTATTCATGTAAATGGATAATTTTTTGTTTGTTTAACCTCAACCGAATATTTAGTATATTTGTGATGTTTGCAGAATATGTTGTGTGTTTACCGTTTTACAATTATTAAACTTTAATTAACTTGTGTCAATTAAAGCTTTTGTAAATATTGCTTAAAAATGCGGCTCTCGAAAAAGTTAGCATGATACAAGTCTTATAATAAGCAAGTGACATGGTGTTTGGCTTGCCACAGTATAGTCCGTTAAGAATTTTTCGTTTGGCTGTGCTACTTTAAATAAGGGAATAAAAGGGTAGCGATGAGTTTTTAAACTGCCGTTTGAAACCGGCAGGTTCGTGGCAGATCGATAAAGGCACGAGCCGAATATTTTAAACGCCAGTTAAATCACGAGTCGATACTCTTGTATTCCCATTCATAGATGTCTGTTTGGTTAAAAGGCGTAATAAAGTAGTAGTATGTATCATCTTATTCATGGACCAAAATTGCACTGCGAGATCGATCACCACTGAGAACGAAGTTGTGATCTAAACGTATCCGAAAACCACCGGTTATAAACAGCTCCAGCTGGTTATTATCAACCGTTTAAACATACCCACGTGACGCGCTCTGCACCAATCGGAATAGCGAAATTGTCTGAGGTATTTATGAATGGTTAATAATAACCGCACACATTTACCTTGCTGTATCAGTTGCTGCTTTTCAACACACCATTACCCATTTAGTATTTAAGGCTGAACATAAAGGTACCCTTTTTATCTGATCGTTATTCGTTACAATGAAAGTGTCACGTTATATGTGAATTATTAAGGGAATAAAAGGGTAGCGACTCGCTCTTTACCGGCCGTTTAAAACAGGCAGTGTGGTTGTCGTGTGATAACAGGCAGGGTCGTTGCCGTGTGGAAGGCTCGGGCCTTTATCACACGGCAACGACCCTGCAAGGTTTTAAACGTCCGGTAAAAAACGAGTCGCTACTCTTTTATTCCCATTCATGAATGCCTTTTTGGTTAAAAGGCGTAATAAAGTAATAAATTATGTAAAACTTGTTCGCTTCCGACGTGCTTGAGATCTGAATGTACAGGTACGACGACCGGTTGTTGCATTATGACTGAGACGCCTACTTCCGACAGTTTCCGGTTCCGTTCGTGCGTGTATAGTCATGGTGCAACACGTTCTCGTTTTCCTTTCAAACACAGCGCGGCCAACTCACTGACAGCGCCCGCATCGCCCGTAACAAGAAACGTCTTGCACCAAGGCTAGCGCGTAGTATCCGCTCAAAACCGGTTATAAACACTGGTCATTATCAAAGAGTTAAACAACCACACGTGACGCGCTCTCCACCAGTAGGAATAGCGAAACTGTCTGACGTATTTATGAATGTTTATTAGTTGAAGTAATTGGTGGTATTATTCTTTAACATGCTAAAACAAGTTAGCGTATTAACTTCAGAGATGTAATTTTAAACATTGAGAACTCTAGGGTGCCACCTTCAGACGTATTTAAAAGACATAAACCACACTTTTTCAGCTTCAATTTGTAAATACACGCAAATATTTGTAAACCAATGTAAGCATTAAAACATATTGTAAACTGCTCATTAGAGTAATCTGGGAGGTTTTGATTGTAAATACAATGTTTAACCAGACAGTTTAAATTACGGTAAACTATTGAGTGACGCTGGCCGAATGTTGACTTTTTTTTCCAGCGTCAAATTTATATTATTCTTTATGTAACTGTGAGAAGAGATTAACAAGATTCAAATGCTATACTGTATTTGTTTCTTCTATAGTTTTGTTAACATTTACCCTTTACTAAACAAACATATTCAGTTAAAAATACTGCCGACAATATTTTGAATGTTGTTGTGCTCAGCAGCTCAGCTACGCTTTGATCAAAAAGTAGCTTCTTGCATTACCGTCCAGATCAATAGAGGGCGCAGTAACTGGGTTATAGTTCGTATTTACATGCGCAGCCAGATATGCCTACCTGTTAAGATCATTGTGATGAACTAAACCTTGGGCGTTTTAAGCCGTTGGATTGGATTTAATATTTTATCAATATAACTGTGTACAATTAAACTAACCTGTTGAAATTGCATGGCAAAAGGTGTTTCACAGTTTTGAGATATCGCCGGAAATCTGGCGTATGTCCAAGCAGGAAAAAAAAGCCCTAAAATGATTCCACAATCTGAGAAATGCAACTGAAAGTTTACACTTCTCAGATTCAACCAATGGGCGATGAATGTGATATATTATTACATAACCAGATTACTTCGAAGTAAGATGAATCTCATCTACAGTAAGCTTCCAGCAAACAGAATGATAACCAAACGTAAACGTTTCCTTGAAAGTATGTTATTTAAAAAGAAAGTCAATGTAAATCACTATTCAGTCACTAAATAGTGACTGGATACAACGGATTATTGTTTTTAAGGCAGCTTTTTTGTAAAGATCCTCATTTTTTGTTGATAGCTTATTGAGATTGAAGCGTTAGAATTAGTTAGAATCAGTTTTTTTAATTATCCCGAGTTCGAATACTGTTGTATGTATATTGACAACATTAATGTTCAATAATAAAATTGTTTGATTTCGACTGACCGGAAAGTTCTTGGCCCAAGTCCAAGTCACGTACGTTGTTGTGTAATGATCTTTCCACCATCATTGGTCAGTTTGAACGTACTGAGACATGGTTGGTCAGTTTGAACGGCACTGAGACATTATTGGTCAGTTTGAACGGTACTGAGACATGATTGGTCAGTTTGAACGGTACTGAGACATGATTGGTCAGTTTGAACGGTACTGAGACATTATTGGTCAGTTTGAACGGTACTGAGACATTATTTTTGCGATGTACATATGGAATATTGTTTATCCAAGTTTGCCATATTATTACGATAATTTGTGTACGCTTCTTGGCTTCAGCCTTATTATAAGCGACCAAATACGTGAACGTGAACGTCAGAAAATTGCGTTTTAAAAATGTCACATTTTTAGCATACGTGAGTTTACCATTTTTGTCACGTCAGGTAAGAACGTGCAGACGTCATACGTGACCATGCAATAAGCCCAAAGTGGTGACGTCACCCAGAAACAATACAATTTATATTCCTATTTGTTACGTGCGCGTGCTCAGAAGGGCGTAAAAAAATGGAAATATAACTAGAAGTCTGCTTCCACCTAGTGTTCAAAGTTTCTCATTTAGAAGATCACAGAATCGTGTTGATAAACAAAAATAATAATAATAATAATTGAGAGTCGATGGAGATTATAAGAGCGTAATAATTATTTTCAAAATGATTGTAATCATTAATTTATGTTAACTATTGAGCATTATTGAGCGCTGAGAGCGCTGTTTAAGACGGCTGTATGTTAACTATTGAGCATTGTGATTGAATAAAGGCATCTGACCACTGCAGCGGCAGCTTAAAGACAGTCTCCGTCGCCTGTATAACTAAAGTCTCCTTTTTAGGGTTTAATTGTAAAAAGGGTTGACAAATAGAGGGACCGCCTCAAATTATTAAAACTGGTCCATTGGCCAAATGATTGAGTTTCAAAAAGGAACACGCGAGATTATTTCCATCCAAGATGTGCATCCACCATTTAAATTACTTATTATTAAACACGGCTTTTGATTTGATTATTTGTTGGTTCTTTGTATAACTTGCGCTTGATGTTTTAACTAGTACCAAGATAGGAGCAAACAGAAGTAACATACATGTATAGAGTGTAAGCCCACACAGTTTGATGGCATTAGAGGTGGGACGTGTTGCCATTATAGTCTGCCAAAATAAATATTTACCGAGACGCATAACGATAATTAGTCCCCAAAACGGACTTTACACCGCACTATAAATAACACGCAAACACAACTAGTTAGTGCTTGTATTGTTATCAGTCAAGTGGTATGGTTGACATCGTCGGGCTTCTGGGAACACAAACAACACCAGTAGTGTTGTTGCCACAAATAAAAATGTCCATTTTAGGAAATGTGATGATCATGCATAGAGTTCATGGTGATGTTATGAGTTTTGTTTTTACTGTACAGGAATGTACGGTGCCCAATATCTACCACGGGTACACAATTAAAAGTTGTGAGCTGTCCTGTGTAGTATTGTTTGATATAGCTTTGTTGTGGGGGGGGGGAACTGTGCAACAAGAGAAAGGGGCTAACTTCCAAAGCGTCTATGCAATTTTGAAGTTTAACTGGCCGTGCCCTAATCGTTTTTGTTTTTCCCACAAGTTTGACATTGTTCATCAACGGATTGGTCAAGAGTTTCATTTTATAATTTATAGGAGAGTGATTGGTAACAAGTATTTGTTAAAATGACATTGCCCTATTTTTGATGTATTTGTAAGCTGTCCCTATAGCATGATCATATCCCCTTAATTTGTTTTATTGGTTAATGAAATCTGGATTAAAAGGAAAATGTTGTCAAATCCACTTGGAATTATTTAGTCTAGTAAGGTTTACCGTAACACCATGTAATTAAAATCCCTAATTCAGTTGCGGTGATTCTGAAAAGAGCCATTAAGTTTAACCTCCAAGTTTTTAACAGTATGCTCTGATCGTCGCCTGGAAAATTAGCATACTGATCGAAACGTCGAGTTTCAAATCCGTCTAACTCTACATTCATAAGTTATCAAATTAAAATGAGCTTTTCGCAATAATTTAAAGTCCTATTCCACAACAATTGCAATGGTTGCAACAGGCCACCTTAGATTAAGAAACGACCCTTGTATCAATTGAACTCTATTAATACGGATGGGTTTTTCCAGTTGTGTGAAACAAGTGCAGTTTTTTTTCGATATATAAAACTTATTATTTGGAATTACGGTTAGTAAAGAACTCCGTTGTTTGTGAAGACCTACTTCTAAAGTTTATGTTTTGGTCAAGTGGACTTCAGCTCAGCAAAGAAATGCAGCTGTACGCAGTGAGCATTTAGTCACAAACAAGTATACAACTTAAGGTAAGCCTATATAGACTATAGTATATATTTTACTTAAATTAATTTCAAATGTTGTGGACTTGTGACAAAAGCGTATCTTGGAACGTAAGCGTAGCTGTGTATCTTTGAATGTTAGCGTATGGCTTGACTCAGCATTGAAAGCGTACCTTTTGATGGAATTATAGCGTAACTTGAAGGAACGAAAGCGTATCTTGGAATGTAAGCGTAGCTGCGTATATCTTGGAAAGTAACCATATCTTTTTTGGAACAACTCTTTGGAAATTGCGACTGCTTTTGAAAGCTTTGTCGAGTCGTATTCAACCCACTCGGTTAATCGTGCTGCTACGACTATGTATTATAAAAGTAGTCGCGATCGAATTGGTTAACCACTTTTGTCGCTCACGACTATTCACAACAACTTTTTACAAAACACCACCAG
Organism: Asterias amurensis; assembly: GCF_032118995.1. Taxonomy (NCBI): domain Eukaryota; kingdom Metazoa; phylum Echinodermata; class Asteroidea; order Forcipulatida; family Asteriidae; genus Asterias; species Asterias amurensis. The sequence continues at coordinate 13,025,579 of NC_092657.1, read as the reverse complement.
ACGTCATTGACACAATCCTTCAATCCTTTCAGTACGAGTTTTATTTTATTGCGCCTTCTGCAAACATAATGTCGCCATGGATGTTGGACAATGGAAATTAAAGTTTTGCGACTAGTCGAAGTCCCAGCTATTTGAGGTGCGACTATAGCCGAGTAATAACTTCCACTTGCCCAGGTAAATCATAACCTCAAAACTGTCAAAATAACATTTCATTCACATAATTCAAAATTAATATTTTGTTTGACAAAATTCTACTTTGAGGGAATTGGTTGTATCATTATTTGTGTTTATAAAGGCAGTGGACACTATTGGTTTGGTATAGTATAAAACACTGTGGGAAACGGCTCCCTCTGAAGTAACAAAGTGTTCAAGAAAGGGTAAATTGTCCACGAATTTGATTTCGAGACCTCATATTTAAAATTTGAGGTCTCGAAATCAAGTTTCTGAAAGCATACAACTTCGTTTGACAAGTTTGTTTTTTTTTTTTTTCATTATTATCTCGCAACTTTTTCCAGATTTTCACAGGTTTGTTATTGTATGCAAATGTTGAGATGCAGCAAGTGAGAAGACTGGTATTTGACAATTACCAATAGTGTTCAGAGTCTCTAACGTTTTATGAAAAAGAAGTTTATTTACCTGTCTTTTTTACGATCGATGGGCTCCGTTAATTGTGATTTGTATCTTTATAAAACATTGTTTATTATGCTACTCTCACAATAACACCGACAAAATAACAAACAGCGGTATCATTACGTTTTGAAAACATCAATCTGTTTTAATTACCTGAAAACTCGTAACATAAACAAATTGGAAAGTTGCGATCATAATACATATCGGATTCGACAACCGACTGACAAACCCACGATGACAAACATGTATTTTGATGTCTGGCTCCCAACCCCTCTCAAGCTCACGGCTACACCCGCAGTTGGTAGCGCAGGCGATTACACCTCCAGCCCCCCACGAGACAAGGCATGGGCGGTACGCCCCAAGGCTTACGTTCCGATTGCTCCACGCCGTGGGGCTATACAATAAGCTCTGAATTATTCTGAATGTCATAACCTTACGGTAGATTTTTGACCATTATTTACGATTTGTATCCACAGTCTTTTTTTCATAAACTCATGAATAATTGTAAACAAAATAATTAAATTTAGTTCAACGAATTAGCTTTTCTACGGTTCGAAACTAACTCTGATGATCACGTAATTATTAGAACCACTTTGTGGTTTTTACTATCACCAAATGCTAAAACGGCTAAATTTGATGATTTTTTTAGCCTGTTTTTCTTTTCATTCCTGGAAGACATTTGAAGCCTTAACTATTTTATAGCCCAAATAGCCCAATTCAGCCGGTGTGTCCATTTAAGATGGTATTTGAGGCAATGCATGGTGAAGTATCAAGTTGGTTTGCTGTAACACAGAGAAGAAGAAGAATTTACACCGATACACTATATCAAGGAACATAATCTACCCAGCAAGGTGTTACCGCAAGCCAAAAACACCACCCGGTCTATGTTATGTTCATTGATACATGTGACCAAATAATATAAAATCTGACAGGTCAGGCGTTGAGGGTGTCATGGTCGAGCGGATAAGAGCACCGAACTCAATCTCTGGTGCTTCTGTTCAGCATAGTGTGGGTTCGAAGCCCGTGCGTGACACTTTACTATAACTACTTCTCTCCACCCAGGTGTAAATGGGTATCTGTAAGGGCAGAGATGGTTCTTGTGATTGATTTAGCCGATTAGCTCATGTTGCACGGGCTGCTTACTCCGTACCATGTAGCTGAGATGATTTAAAGGGACACACCGGCTTCGTTGAGCTATTTAGGCTACAAGATACACTAAAACATTATTCTAACGGTCTTCCAGGAATGAAGAAGAATAGTTTCTAAAAGAAACCATCAAATTTGGCAGTTTTAACGCATTTTTCAAAAAACGAAGGTCACGTGGGTTATCCGGATCACTTTTTTTTGGTTCGGATAACCCACGTGACTTTCAGCCGTATAAAAATAAATTAAAAATAAATTACTAAACCAAATGTTCTAATTTTTGGTTACTATTATTATTTATGAATATTTGACAAAAGAGACTATGTTAACAGGTTGCTGGTAAAAACTGTAAATATTTATGAAAAAGGGACGTAAGATTCCCATTCAGAGAGTCTGTGCAACAGAAGCGTGTTTTACAGCGCCTCGGCATGGGAGCAATCGGAACGTAAGCCTTGGGGCATATCACGTACCGCACATGCCGTGTCTCGTGGGTGGATGGAGGAGTAATCCCGGGCGCTATGAACTCCCAGCTTGCGGGTCTCGCCGTGAGCTTGGAAGGGGTTGGGAGCAAGACATCAAAGTACATGTTTGTCATCGTGGGTTTGTCAGTCGGTACACCTCGTGTCGATTACGTTACTTCTTATGATCGCAACGTGCCAATGTAATGCTATGTTTTGTTTCATGGCTCCTAATTTTTTTTTTTTATTGTGAGTTTTCAGGTAATTAAAAAAGATTAATGATGTCAAACGTAGGAATACCGCATTTTGTTACATTGACAGTGTTATTTTGTGAGTAGCTTCAAAAATGTTTTATGAAAAAGAAAAAGAAAAGGATATCAAAAAACAGAGCCCCCCGATCGTAACAAGAACAGGTGAATACGAATTTTGTATAAAAGATTGAAACAAAAATATTTATAAAACAAAATTCCCTCAAAGCATATTTTTTTTCAAAAAAACCCATTATTGTTTAATTCTGTGAATGAAGTGTTATGTTTGAGATTGTTGAGGTATTATTTGGTTGCGTTCTAAGCAACGCAGCTACTAAGCTACGCTTACTTTCCTTCAAGTTACGCTATAATATCAACACGTACGTTTTCAACCCCCATTCAAGCTACACTTACGTCCCATACGCACAGCTGCGTTTACGCTCCAATATACCCAGCTACGCTTACCTTCCAAGATATGCTTAGGTTCCAAGCTACGCTTACATTCCAACTTTTGATCAAATTCCTTCAAGTTACGCTGTAATTAAAAAAGGTACGCTTACAATCCTGAGTCAAGTTACGCTTACGTTCCATACGCAGGTACGTTTACGTTATAAGCTGCATAGCTACTCAGCTACGCTTACATTCCAAGTTTTGCTTACGTTCATTCAAGTTACGCTATAATAACAAAAGGTACGCTTTCAATCCTGAGTCAAGTTAAGCTTACGTTCCTTACGCAGCTACATTTACGTTCCAAAATACACAGCTAGGCTTACGTTCCAAGATATGCTGACGATCCAACAAATATGGTTACGTTCAAAAATATATGGTTACGTTCCAAGCTACGCAGCTACTCAGCTACGCTTATACAATCCAATATACGTTTAGGTTCCAGTTACGCTATAATGGAAATGTACGCTTTCAATCCTGAGTCAAGCTAGGCTTACGTTTCAAGATTTGCAGCTACGCTTACGTTTCAAAATACATTCCCACAAGGCGCTTCTGAATCCCTCAAGATTCCCTTCCCCGGAAAAACAAAATATTTCACTGTGAATAACAGGGTACATTGTTCAGTTTCATCTGTTTAGCAGAAAATACTGCTTACAAAATATCTTTACTATTTAAAAATTTAGGTGGGCACCAGCCACAAGTTTTCAAATTTAATTTAAATTTGGCTGGTAATTAGTTTCTGCTATGCAATACTACTTTGTGCTAAGCAAAATGTGTGTGCCACTATACAGGCATTATGAAATTGGGTCATGGCACGTCAGGGGCGAGTTACGCCACGATCGCATTCCAAACTGCATCATGGCTATGCGGTAGTAGGCCTAGTTTATTGGTGCCAGGAATGCTTTAATGACTTGTCACTGTCATATTCTGGGCTAATTTCTTTGTGTTCTTCGTGACGATATTTGGATGTAAGTCGAAGCACGAAGGTCTACCTCCATCGTCGAAGGATTTGCCTGCTCCGTTGTTTATAATACATGGATAGACTGGATCCTTATGCTGCGTCATGTTAAAACGTTTCTGTAAACAAAACACCAGTCTACTTGCATTATTGTGCAACAATGTCACGAAAATTTTACAGTTGCAATGGCTGGAAACACATATACGGTGGCCTTTTACCGCTTTAGTTTTTTTTTAATAATTGTTTGCTGATTACGTGACATTTGTATGTGTTTTCTTTTTTTACAGCAACCATCTATAAAACATTATTTATGATTATACACCCCTAAAATGGGTAAAAGGTGACCCGGTGTGTCCCTTTAAGGAATTAATTAAGGCCCAGTGACCAGGGGTAATAATGTTGGAAGCGCTTTGAGACGCCCTCCGGGTGTGAAAAGCGCTATATAAAAACTGGTTATTGTTATTTTTTATATTGTTGTGGAAAAAAAATATATATCATGATTCAGACTGTATTGTAAGGATCAGTACACGCTCAAGTAACAAATTGCGTTCTGGAAGTTGTATTCAGGCTATTTGGGAAACCAAAACACATTGTTGTAAAAGTGTGCATGTCACTGATTAAATGTCACTGTCACTGATAAAATGCCACTTAATAAGTCTCTGGTCAGTATGTGCCACAGCCACCGAGATTTATCGGACAAATTGTAACATCCCCAAATTGAACTCAGAAACAAAGTTTCATTTCATGCTCCTTCGCTACGCTCACACGCATAAAAAACAGTTTTACCCTTATGAACAACCAAAATAAGCACACAGATAAGCAGTCAAGTATAATCTACGAATTTATTTGAAAAACATGGGAATAAGGCCGGGATTCGGCCGCTGAGTACAACTTCTATGTTTCTTTTGTTTAAAGGAACACGTTGCCTTGGATCGGACGAGTTGGTCTATAAAAAGCGTTTGAAACCGTTTGTTACGGATGTTTTAAAAGTAGAATATAATGATCCACACAAGTATCACTCAAAATTGCACGGTTTTCGTTTTACGTCGCGAACTAACACGGTCGACCATTTATGGGAGTCAAATTGTTGACTCCCATAAATGGCCGACCGTGTTTGTCGACGAGGTAAAACGAAAACCACGCAATTTTGAGGCATATTTGTGTAGATCACTGTATTCTACTTTTACAACATCTTTCTAACCATACTGATTTTATAACAAACGGTTACAGAACGCTTTTCAAGGACCAACTCGACCGATCCAAGGCAACGTGTTCCTTTAACAAAAAGCACTTTTCGTTTTCAACACAATACAACAATCTCGACAATCTCTTCAAACCAATTTTCTCTTTTTCTTACCGATTTCCACAAAGGAAAACAGCCCTTTCAGCTCTTCAGACATCGGTCTGGAAACTAACATATTGAGTAAGCAGTTTATCAGTAAACATAACTCGCAACATCGCTTAAACCTCCATTACTTTGATGAATTTCCATCCATAACAATCTCAAATCAGAGTCATATTCAGTATTGACCGGTGTTATTAGTATAAACTCAAACTTTTCTTATTTCTCTTAAACCGTCTCCTAACAGAAAATGCAATTGAACTTATACATCTACATAACTCTACTATTAAATACCGTTACTTGTAATATTTGAAAAAAACGTAAATTTAAGGGAGACATAGCATGCCGTCCTTAAATTGATCAGACTGCAATCAGATTACCCAAATCTATCGATTATTGTATTGTCTAGACTGAATGGAAGGGGCTCTTTTTGCACGGGTGGTTTGTGTAACTTTCTTCTTTCACTAATATAATAAGTTTTTGCATTACTGGTGAGTCCAAGGGATTTGTTGTGATGTTTACTATTGAGTGAAGCCATTTTATGGCAGCTGCAATTGATACTATTGTACTGTCAGAATTTGCGAACTTACTTTTATGAATGATGAATGCGGCTATAGCATGTACTTTAATGGGAAATACGAGTGGAATATTTTGTACCTTAAGCCAAGCTAAGAATTCCCTACACTTGAATAAGTAACCAGTTATGGTGACGTTCGCCTTGGCAAAAAGAACTTCAAAAAATATGTGCATCTTGGACTCCTCCATGCTGGTAGGGAAATCTGACCAAAAAAGCCTGACTGTAAATGATCCGATACACATGGGAGAGAAAAATATATATAGCTTTAGTTGGTGCAATCAATATAAGCTACACATACAAGGCTCTTTAACTTATTGGAACCCAAAAGAGAATTTTTATTTCTTCCTACTGTATGGACTAGATCCTTCAAATGTCCATCAATCAAAAATCAATCCTTTCATCCAAGTTCTATAACAAGACCAAAGTAATGGCCAAAAAGGTGAAGATGGCCACCAGGGAGAAACTAAAGCTCCTTTACCGGTGCATAAATGTAAATGTTTTAGGACTGCTGGAATGAATACTACTGGAGGAACTAACAAACAATTTTCATTTGCCCAGTTCTGTGCAAAGGCATCCACCGCGGATGACCACGGGTTCCAAAACCTTGGGAAGAAACGGGGAAACTTGGAACTGTAAAAGCAAGCAAAACAATCTACTGTAAATGGTCCACATGCATCAATAATTGTTTGAAAAATGCTGGCCTTTAATTCCCAGTCGTCCAAATCAATAAGCCTACTGACGAAATCTGCTTGTTCGTTAAAAGTTGTTGTAGCCGATGAAAGGTGCGGCTTGAGCTCTTGGCTTGACCCGTGTGGGGACTGGTGAAGGGGGCCGTAAGCAAAGGGGCATTCTCTGGCCCAGTGACCGGCTGTCTTACAGTTGTAGCACACACCATTTGGCAAGCCTGTGTAAAGACCAAACAAATCAAAAACTGAAGAAAAATGAAAAATGAAGGGGCAATAGGGATTTGTCGTAACAAACTAGTTTAACTCTGATAAAATGTTTTAAAGTATACTCAGCGACTGAAAAAGATCTGAACTGGAGACTCATAGATTCCTTTTGCTTATATACTATGTATACGCTTCAGCAGTTTGATATTATGCTTCAATGAGTTTGGAATATATTGGCACGATCGATCTCAGTATGGTGAAATCGATTGCCAACGCCCTACGCACGTAACCCGGGGTGCTACACACACAATAATTTTGGTATTCAAACAGACAAAACTAAATTCTTGTTAGGGTGGCATGGTTGGCTTGTGTGTTCGATTCCCGGCCTGGGTCATAAGTGAGTTGAGTTGTGCGTTGGTTATCTGTTGTGTCACGAGGGTTTTCCAGACCATCGGTTTTCCTCCCTCGGGAAAAATCTAGCCTTGCTCAAGGCAGTGGAATTATTCACTCCGAAAAAAAGACCGCCGCTGTATAAAACCGTATACACTGTGCGTAAAATGTGTGTAACCACATCGCACGATGCCCTGTACACTTTCCGCATGCACCGCCTCCGCATGCGGGTTAGCGGTACAGTCGTACGGTGTGCGTTGAGCGATGTGACGGTGTATATGGCTGGGTCGTGCGGTGTGAATACACACAGTTAGCGCAGTGTATACGGGTGGGTTTACAGCGGTGTCTTTTCGGAGTGAATAATAAGACTGCCTTGAGCAAGGCTAGGAAAAATCTAACAACTTCGATCTTGAGTGTGCTACGTGGTCATAATGGGTTGATGTGGCTGGCAGCTGAAGGCGCCCTTGCATGCCTGCTTCCCAAACACGTTGCAGCCGCGTCCGTCGCAATTCAGCTCTAGCTGCGAGTAAGGATGTTAGCCCCCCCCCCCCCGCCCACCCCCAAAGGTTTTGCTTGGGCTCATTACAATTTTACCGGCACCGTTGCATTCGGTTGTTTTGATTTGATTATATACGGTTCGAACTAAATGTCAAATAGTTTTCTTGATTTGCATATTCTTTTTAAGTCATCATTTAAGTTATGTATTGTAAAATAAACTAAGAAATCAATCACTGTTGATGCTATTCTAATCGTTTCGAGATTATTGACGAATATTTTTATCATGACATAATCGGTTGCCCCGAACTAGAAACATGTTCCGATTACTAATTTTTCTAAAGACATGTTTCGGTCACTTAACAGAAGTTAACAGAAGACAATTTCTTTAATTTATCAGTGGAAATATACATGGTATTAATAAGTATTCGTTATTTTGTAATATATTTAATAATGAATACCGGTTAAGTTGTATCTGTATTTATTAATTTTTTTGATATTTTACAGGAATTAAATATAATTGTACAAGAAACATAAACTGCTCTAGCCTCTATATCACTTTACACATATACAATTAATGAAAGGGTCACAACATTATAACTATGAGGGTTTGTAGCAATGTACTTTGATTTACGATTTGGTTTGCGTCTGGCAAGACACAGTCCGCTAAGTCTTAGGACCAAATGTTGTAGGTTGCAAAATGGCGGTTGTCAAGTGTCGCTGGTTGCAAGGGAAAATACGGCCACGTCATCATTTAAAAGCTAACCGATTAGCCTATTTAGAGTTCATAGTTAATGATCCATAGCATTTTGAGCAATTTCCATTTAAGTTTACCAATATTATTTGTTTACCTGATACGTAACGAGACATTTTTCCTAATAGCCGGACTTTATGCCACTTCTCACAAAGCAAACAAACTGGGTCGTACTTGGATTGTCATTAGGCTAGCGATATGGTTCACACTGATACAGAGCAAAAAAAATGAGGGTAAACATACGACCATTAGGGAATATAATGATCAGGTAGGTATATACAGTTTTGGCAAAGTGACAAGGGTATTGGAAGAACAGTGGAAGGGTGTTCCATATCTACCACGTGCATACATTCAAGTTTATTATTATTATTTTATTTTTTTTATGAGCTGTGTTGTTTTCCTTTGTTTGTTTATGTGTTCCTCTTTTTTTTGCAACAACACAGTCATTCAAAAACAACAACTAGAGGTAACGTCCCCAGTAGTATGCCACAAAGCCAGTAATTACTAAATGTTGTGCTGGTGATTGCGTCAATATTTACAAGACTGAGTTCCATAAACACATCGGCCAGATTTCATTGAAACTAATATTTCTTCATAGAGCGTGCACCACTTGTTAAATGAAGTTGAAATTTCAACCAATACTTCAGATTTCAACAAGTTCATCATAGGCCTATATATAGCGACTGCTTTGGAATGCGAACAACGTAGGCATATGTTCCGACACACCTATGTTCCTTCAATTACACATTAGAGGTATTAGGTTCTCGGGAAAATACACTAGGAATGTCGAGACAGTGGATGTTTAAACATCAAGATGTCGGACATGGGGGTGTGACTATGCCGGCAAGTACTTTTCAGATTAATTGGTCAATGCATTGTGTTCAGAAGTTGGGCATTTAATTGTTTTAAGATGTTTAACATATTTATTTTGTAAAAGCATCGAAACTAAAATTGGTTTAATGACATTGCCCTTAACAAAAAAATAATAATACAAATTGTCAATCTAACCTAGTAGAAGAACAATTTTAGATAATGACTCGTTCAGTTTGTTTCTTTCAAAAACACGTGAAACCCATTGAGTTTATCCCCAGACAAGTGCGATTAACATGGCAATGACCATTTGGGCAGTATGACTCGTGGACTCGACTGTTAAACAGTTTTCTACATATTCTGACGGTGTACAACAAATACTGCGTGTCCACGGTGTAACAACATTTTAAAACATTTAAAATAAAATAAAAAACACTGCAACCTCTGGAAATGTTGCTAATTTTAGCAAACGTAATGAAATTACATGACAAGTTAGGTATACAATGTACACGTTTCCCGACGGTCCACTGGCTGCAGTTATCAATTACATTTGTGTTAATTTGAAAGGGTGGGCATCGTACTGTAGGGTCTGAACAAATTCAAACGTAACTAATGACTCGGTTGCAACAAGCCACCTTAGTATACGGTATAATGACCACTTGATACGGTATAATGACCCGATGTAATATTGGACAATATTAACACGGTTGGGTTTTCCAGTTATATGAAACTTCCACAACTTTATTCTCGTTTATAAAGTTGATTATTTGGAAGTACGGTTTGGTAAAGAAGTGTACTGTTTTGAACATTATCAATGTTGTTTATCTCACAGAATTCGTCGTTATTGCCGCCAGTTATCCACTTTTGTAAAGTTCAGCAGAGATTCAACTGTGCAAAATTAGCATTACTAGACACACTTTAACAACAGGTAAGAGTTTACTTTCCCTTGGTCTAATGGTATGATCAATAACGCACATGACCAATAAAGTATTTTAACTGACAGATCAGACATTTTTCAAGTTGATCATGCCACAGTTTGAACCATTTTTATTTTTGCATTGAACTGCACACGCTCTTTTGACAAAACGCATTATGACTAGTTATACGCAGGCTATTTTGGGTGCGGCTGTTGTATGCGCCGTAGCACCTTGTAAACCCTTATAAGGTGCTACATAATTGGGTCTCTGAATTCATCACCTCAATAACCTATCTTTCTGAAAGTTTGTATAACTCAGCGCGTTGAGTACCTTGTTAGGTAGATACGTGCGTTAAAGACTATTAAAGATATATTATATTATTATTTCATTTTGGGCTATTGAAACATTACTCTTTAATGTTGTTGACGATTACATGGTTGTAGGAAACCAAAGGTCACAGGTTAAACTTCCCTATACACTGCAAAAACTGGGGTGTTCAAACTTACGTCTGGGTTGTTTTCACTTATACATACCAAAGAGATAATCAAGACTAATATCACATGGTGATAAAACAACACCAAATGTAATTGTTTGGGTAGAATTAAATAAGGGATTATAAGGGTAGCGACGAGTTCTTACACGGCCGTTTAAAGCCGGCAGGATCGAACTGCCGTGTGATACAGGCCCGAGCGCACGGCAACGACCCTGCAAGGTTTTAAACGGACGTTTTAGAACGAGTCACTATTATTTTATTCCCATTCACAAATGTCCTTTTGTTAAAAAGGTTAAACAAATACAATTACAGACACTTTGACAGTTAAACATTCGAGTTTTTGTTTTGTTTTGTTTTTTTAACACTTTTTGAGGAGTCTGTTGCGCGTGGATTAAAAATAGACTACGCGCGCGCGCTTAGAAGTAGATGTTACGTTTTGCGATTTGCGTTCCGCGTGATAATCTTGCGCGCCTGACACGCGAACGTCAGGCGGTTATAAACACTCGTCATTATCGACCCCTACGTGACGTGCTCTCCACCAATAGGAGTAGAGAAACTGTCTGGACTTTTTATGAATGTTAACAGCATATGGTGTACATTTTGGTTTCCTCTTCGATATAATACGAAAACACCCACGGTGTCAACTTGTTAAGAGTCAGTTCAGGTAAATAATTGACATACTTGCTCACGGTCAAAAATGAATTTTTTTTATACTTTGTAGGTGGTAGGGCCTTGGGGTGCAAGTAAACAAAATTGCATTTTCAATTCCATATATAGCCCGTTGCCATGGTTACGGCTCATTTTGTTTTTTGGCCATTTTAGGCGGATTTTGGGGTCTGAAAAACTGGTTTTTAGCTCATTTTTACAACTCCACCCCACCAAAATGCAAAAATATTTCAAAAAACCTTGTATATCACTACAAAGTATCATCCTTGGCCTTCCTTCAGAAAAAAAATTATTGCTTTAAATATCACCCTTGTGCTATTTTTGCATCGTTTATTACAGCATGTTTTTAGAACTTGCAAAATCGCCATTTTTACCCTTTTTTGGACTCCAAAATGTCAACTTGCCAGGGGTGTCAGAAAATTCTCCTTTTGGCTGTGATTAGGGCCAACATTGGTCTTTTCATATCTGTTGAGAAAAACTTGGGCAATTGTATCCTGTTGTGACAGTACTGCCTCAAAACTAGACTTTTTTCCCCAAAACGTGAAAAAATGCTTTTTAAGGGTCTTTTCAAATAATGTTGACATATACGTGTGCACGGTGAAAAAAAGGAACATTTTTCTTATACTTTGTGGATGGTAGGAACTTGGGTTCCAAATAAACAAAATTTACATTTCAAATCATTATACAATACGCAGGCTGCAATACATTGCCATGGTAACACTTCATTTGTGTTTAGGCCACTTTAGGCCGATTTGGGGGGGTCTGAAAAACTGTTTTTTAGTTAATATTTACAACTCCACCCCACCAAAAAACACAAATATTTCATAAAACCTTTTACATCACTACAAAGTATCATCCTTGGATTTACTTGAGCCAAAAAATTATTGCTTAAAATTTCACCGTTGTGCTATTTTCAGAACGTGCATTAGGGTATGTTTTTCGAACTTTTTTAACCATATTTTTTGCCCTCAAAATTTCACTTTTTCAGGGGTTTCAGAATATTTTCCTTTCCGTTTTGACTAGGGCCAAAATTGATCTTTTTATTTCTGGTAAGAAAAACTTGGGCAAATGTATCCTGATGTAACAGTACTGTCTCAAAAATATACTTTTTTCTCAAAACAGAAAAATGCATTTTGAATTGTTTTTTTTTCATATTGGATTTATAACATTAAAAAGTAATAATTCTATCAATCTTGCAGCTCTTCCTAAGCACTCTGTAGGCTTAGTGGATTACACAACATTGATCAGGAACTATTGATGACATAAATTTAGAATTTGGTGGCCCAGCCCGAATCATATTCCTTGACATTGCATAAAACAATGTTTTGTGAATAGCGCCTCTTCTGGGGAGACACACTTGGGTTTATTGTATCCTGTTGTGACACTACCTGCCTCAAGTATAGTAATTCTTTTCAAAAACAATGCATGCTTGTAAAATTTGCATGCCCTTTGAGTATTGAGTACAAAGTTTTATTTAAACATAATGGTATCCAACCAAGCCATAACCAATGCTTTGCCACTGAGAGTTCTTGATTTGGCTACTTTACCTATTGTACAGGTACATGTATGATTCCCATTGCAAGTAGAGTGCGATGAGCATTCTTTACAAGTTGTCTTTAATACAGGGCCTACTCTCCTTGGTCCCTGTCTGCTACCAAATGTAAAACTTTTCATAGAGATAGAGATCAAGAACAATATAGTTTCTGTGCTGCAGATGGTTTGGAGCATCCAATCATGTCCAACACAAATGTGGGAAATTAAAAAGCCTTGGCTTAAAAGTGTTGGAAAAAGTTTGCCAAGATCTTAATAAAAACAATGATACTAACGATTTGCAAGATGAACGTAAGAGATCATTTAAAAGGAACACGTTGCCTGGGATCGGTCAAGTTGGTCTTTAAAATGCGTTTGTAACAGTTTGTTATAAAATGCATACTTTAGAAAGATGTTTTTGAGTGATACTTGTGTGGATCATTGTTTTCTACTTTTAAAATATCTTTCTAATCATATGCATTTTGTAATAAACGGTTACAAACGCTTTTCAAAGACCAACTCGACCGATCCAAGGCAACGTGTTCCTGTAATGAAACAACATTGAAATAAGTTGTAAATACTTGCACCTGCTCAACCTAAATTAGTAAGATGCAATTGCAGTGACAAAAGTTTATTCATCCTAGTTTGATTATTTTTTCCATTCGCTATCTTACTAATTCATATTTGGTATATATATCTCTGAGAACGATCAACAAAAAACATTGTCAAACATTACCTGCTGAATTATTTATCACGTAACCAACTCTGTTACTGCTTGCAACAGTACAATTGAAAGGAACCCCACCATGGGTGAGGGAACTGCTTACAGAAGGCCAAAGCAGGTGAATGGCCATTTAGATACTTTGGAGACAGTATTTCCCCCTGCGCACTTTTAGAGCCTCTTTGTTCTGATGGGGATGAAAATGTTTAGTTTGGTAGCAGGCAGGGGACCAATGAGACTGTTATAAGGCCATGTATAGACAACTTGTAAAGAATGCTCATCGCACTACTTCTCTTCTTGCAATGTGAATCATACCTGGGCCCAATTTCATGGCTCTGCTTACCGCCGAATTCTGCGCTTACAATTGCGATTCCCCGCTTGCGTGCAAGCGCCAAATTTCTGCGCTAGCCTTGTAAGCGTAAAATGCTTAGTAACTTGAAGTATGCACGCGCAGAAGGCAAAATTCGCCGCTAACCCGTAAAATACGCTTGCCGTAAGCACAGAATTGTGTGCTTACGGTAAGCAGAGCCATGAAATTGGGCCCTGGACAACTAGGTAAAGAAGTCATGACGAAACAAGAACTCTCAGTGGCAAAGCATGGTTGTGGCTCCAAAAAAAAAACGTTGTACTTGTTACTTTAAAGAGCATGGAAACAGGGTTAAACGATCATGCACGTTTTTGTGTTTTATCAATTCAAACTAAGGGATATCTTCAAAATGCATTTTTCTTGTTTTCGGAAAAATTACCATGTTTGATGCAGAAGTGTCACAACACCAAAGTGTTTCGCCCCAGCAGACATGCAAACCATAATGATAGCCCAATCACAACCAAAAGGGAAATATTCTAAGAACCAATAAAAATTAAGACAGCACAAACTTTCTTGATGTGCAAGGGGATTTAAAAAATAAGACTTTCAAAAAAGAGGCGCTGTTCACAAAACTTTGTTTTATGCAATGTCAAGAAATATGATTGGGGCAGGGCCAATGTGGGGCAAATTTTAAGATTAAGGTCATCAAGTCCTGATCAATGTTGGGTTATGCACTAAGCCTACAGAGTGCTTATATGAAAAGCTGCTAGATCGATGGAATTATTACTTCTTTCTGTTATAAATTCAAAATGAAGCAAATATTTCAAAATGCATTTCTCCATGTTTTGGGGGAAAAGGGTCTACTTTTGAGACAGTACTGTTACATCAGGATACAGTTGCCCAACTTTTTCTTACTAGAAATAAGAAAAAATAAGAATTTTGGCCCTATTCAAAACCTAAAGGAAAATTTTCTCCTGAAACAAATGAAATTTTGAGGGAAAAATATGTTAAAAATGTTGATTTTGCAAGTTCTAAAAACATACTCTAATGCACCTTCTAAAAATAGCACAAGGGTGAAATTTATTGCAATTATTTGTTGTCTAAGGTATAGTGGCCTAAACTCAACCAAACTGTTACCATGGCAATGTGTTATATTATGGTTTGAAATGTTAATTTTGTTTATTTGGACCCAAGGGTGAAATTTATTGCAATCATTTGTTGTCTCAAGTAAAGCCAAGGATGATAATTTGTAGTGATGGCAAAGGTTTTATGAAATGTTTTTGTTTTTTGGTGGGGTGGAGTTGTAAATATTAACTAAAAAACAGTTTTTCAGACCCTCAAATCGGCCTAAAGTGGCCTAAACTCAACCAAACTGTTACCATGGCAATGTGTTATATTATGGTTTGAAATGTTAATTTTGTTTATTTGGACCCAAGTCCCTACCATCCACAAAGGATTAGAAAAATATTCCTTTCTTTTTAAATATGGACACATATGTCAATATTATGTGAAAAAAACCTTAAAAAGGCATTTTTCACGTTTTGGGGAAAAAAGTCTAGTTTTGAGGCAGTACTGTCACAACAGGATACAATTGCCCAAGTTTCTCTCACCAGATATGAGAATACCAATGTTGGCCCTAACTACAGCCGAAAGGAAAATTTTCTGAGACCCCTGGCAAGTTGACATTTTGAGGTCCAACAATAGGGTAAAAATGGCGATTTTGCAAGTTCTAAAAACATACTGTAATAAACGATGCAAAAATAGCACAAGGGTGATATTTAAAGCAATAGTTTTTTTTCTCAAGGAAGGCCAAGGATGACACTTTGTAGTGATATACAACGTGTTTTGAAATAATTTTGCATTTTAGTGGGGTGGAGTTGTAAAAATGAGCTAAAATCCAGTTTTTCAGACCCCAAAATCGGCCTAAAATGGCCCAAAAACAAAATGAGCCGTAACCATGGCAACGGGCTTTATATGGAATTGAAAATGCAATTTCGTTTACTTGCACCCCAAGGCCCTTTCACCCACAAAGTATAAAAAAATTCATTTTTTGACTGTGAGCAAATATGTCAACTATTTACCTGAACTGACTCTTAACACCCCAATTATTGCAATGTATAACAGTTACCCGGTCGGTATGCGCCAAAGCCGACAGAGCCAGTGGGACGATTCTTTGAGTCAATATCCCGAAATCAAACTCAGGCATAAAGTTTCATAAAAGCTTGTCAGTTTGACCGGGAAAACAAGCCACACTGATTTGGGTATGTTTAGAGTGTGGACGTTAAACCGTGTAGTTGCATGTTGGTTTAGTTGGTATTATAACGTTATAGGGTTTGTAAACGTCTAGTAAAGCCTGTGAAAATTATTTACTGTGCAGTTTTATTTGGTAACAAGTACAGCAGCTTAGGATATTGAAATGCAGTTTAGAGAATTTGCTTTAAGTCGAAGTACCATGGTTGTGGAAACAAACAACGCTTTTTATCTTTTGATAATCAGTATCGTTTCTGACAGTAAGGTTTCTTAGATTGTGTAACCCAACTGAAGAATGCTCTTTATGCGTGGACAACCGCTACATTTGTTAAAACAATCTCACATAAGTTTCCACCATAGAGCTATGTATATTGACTAGAGCGCTTACTTGCTCTGCGTTTTGAAGCCACCCTGGGCGCAGACATGTTTGAGATGGTGCGTGACTATGAAACGATTTTAATTTTAAGAGAACACACATTGCCGCGGTTGTTTTACATGGCGGCGCGTGCGCTTTACGTACGCGTTGCCCATTCGCGTACGACGTCCCTGCGCTGCCTAATTATTGATTGTGCTAAATGACATACTACAAAATATATATTCAACTACAAACCAACGATTGGCACACTTAAACAAGCCCTCCCAAGGCTTTACATTATTATGTTTTTAAAGGCAATGGACACTATTGGTAACTGCTCAAAATAATTATTTGCATAAAACCTTACTTGGTAACGAGTAATGAGGAGAGGTTGGTAGTATTAAACAAGTGTATTTATTATTTGTCATGTGAATGTGAAAAGTCCATTGTTTTTTACTGAAAGCTGAGTAATTTCACTCGTTCAGAGCTCTGCATTGTGATAGTTTTGACACGAAGGTACAACATGGTCAAGTGGCTGATTCATATTTGTGGTCCAAGCAAGTCAGTCCAATTTGAAGCACACTGTGCGTTCACCCTGGAGTTTGTTGGACAGAAAATCGTTTCTAATGGCAAGTTATCGCGACTCTCAACAAACGGCTCTTTATGCGGTAAGTCTGCTGCCACCCAATGTCTAAAATCACTGATTGTATGAACTATTGAAAATTACATTCGTTTTACTTTCAGTCTCACCAAGATGGCCGAAGCTGCACTTCACACTGAGACCACTTGCAAGATTAGACATGTACACATCGAATGTCCAATCTGCTTGACTCGGTTCATCGATCCGAAAATCCTGGACTGTCAGCACAGCTTCTGCTTAAAATGTCTTCAGGAACTTGTAGACAAACAGGATCCGAAGACGGATTTCATCATTTGCCCAGTGTGTAGAGAGAAAACTTCAATCCATGATAAGGGACCATCTGCTCTTCTTAACTGCTTTCTCTTGAGCTCACTTATTGATGACGTCATCAACCCGAATAGTCCCGAGGTGGACATTAACCCTCTTGTCTCGATTTGCGAAGGATGTGACGAGGGTCTTGATGCCGTCTCACGGTGTGTTGACTGTGAAGCTAATTTTTGCAAGACTTGTTTGGAATACCACGCCAAAATAAAATTGAACAGGCATCATCGAGTCGTTAATGCAGCCGGGTCGTCAAATGAGGGATCCAGAGACCAGAAAAAAACTTGCTCTCAAAAATGCCGGAAACACACTGACCAGGAACTGTGTTTTTATTGCGACACGTGTGACTTACTTGTTTGTCTCAAATGTGTGGTATTTGATCACAGAGCGCAAAACCACAAACTCACTGAAATCAAAGACTCCATTCGATCTTATCGTCAAGCTGTTGAAGAGGCTTTGATGAAGTTTGATGAATGTCGCAAGCAGTTCCAAGAAGTGTACGACTCTATCAAACACTCACAGCATAGATTACAGATCATGGTCGACCGGGCTCTTCGAGATATTGTGGCTAAGGAGGAAGAGGAAGTTGCCAAAATCAGAAAAGCATCTCGCCTCCTTCAAGACAGAATAACTCAAATCGGTCAAGAAATAGGTGGGGAATTTGGCAGCATACAGATCAGCAATAGCGATAAGATGAGCCGCGCAGAGCAGATCGTAGCTTCAGTCAACGACTTGATGCAACATCCTGATGACTTTGAGCTGCTGGACCTCAAGCCAAAGATTATGCACAACTTGACATTCCACAATGAGCTCAAGTTTCAAACAGTGCAGCATAGCAAGTCATTCATCGGGTTCAAAGGTCATGATGTCGTCACTGATGCGGATATCGGTGAAATACTAGAGGAAGAGAAGTGGGAGGTGAAGACAGAGTTTGGTAAAGAAGGGGAAGGTGACGGGGAGTTCAAGTTTGCCTGGGACGTTGCTTGTTTTTGCAACGATGACATCGTCGTTACTGATTTGGAACGGCAGATGTTATCCAAATTTACATCGAATGGTAGTTACATATGTAAAGTTGTGCAAAGTAGAACAGAAGATGGACAACTACAAGAACCTGGCGGTGTTGCGGTGACCTCTGATGACATGCTTCTGGTTACTGACGGACAGGATGTAAAGGTTTATGATAGCGAACTGCGATATATTCGACAGTTCAGACCCTCACAGAATGAAGTCGAGGGGCAGTCAGAGAGTTTACTCGTTAGTATTGCTGTTGACAAGAAAGATCGTATTGCAGTGTATGACTGTTGGAGAAAGGTAATATCTCTTCATAACAAGGATGGATCTAACATTTCCACAATACATCATGATGATATTGGCGCTTTCGACAGTCCAAGCATTCTATCTGCTAACAGCAAGGAACGACTGATCTTTACAAACCCCGAAGAGATGAAACTAGTTTGTCTGGATTTCATGGGAAACGAGGTTTTCAATATCATGACCTCCCTTGACGGCAAACCTGTAAACCCTATTTGTGTGTGTTGTGATGATGCTGGGGATATATATGTATCTATTCCTGAAGATACAGTGGGAGTGGGAACCGGTGGGATACATCATTACGATGCATCAGGTGAACACATCGGCTGTGTAGCTCGTGGCTTGCACGGTCCTCTAGGCATGACGTTTACTCCGACCGGTGACCTCATCGTGGCTGATATGAACTCGATTAAGATCTTGCATCGCGTTTGAGTGTCGATGACGTCATGGTCGTAAAATGTACAATATTATTAATGATAAGGTAATTTGCAACTTATAAAGTTTAACACTTAGAGTTAATCTTCATGAATCTCAATAATGCGTATAATCTGCCATTTGGACAAAACGTTACGATCACAACGTACCACCAATCGTTTAGTACAAATCTAGTGTTCTATTTTCGCAGATAAATGCTTCATTCGCTTTGGCGGTTAAATCAATTGGGTTATTTTTGTTTCATCCCATTTACTTCTTTAATACGTTTTAGTAACAACATTTAACCTACAAAGTACCAGCTGAAATGTGTAATATCCGTACCATAGTGTAGTCTTTTGTGAACTCTCAGTCTGGTAACTCAACTCTATTTTCACGATCCTTTTAAAAACACTTAAACATATGCATAAAATAACGAGCCTGTGGAAATGTGAGCTCAATTGGTCATTGAAGTTGCGAGATAATAATGAAAGAAAAAACAACTTTGTCACACGAAGTTGTGTGCTTTCAGATGCTTGATTTCGAGACCTCAAATTCTAAATCTGAGGTATCGAAATCAAATTCGTGGAAATATACTTCTTTCTCGAAACTACTCCACTTCAGAGGGAGCCGTTTCTCACACTGTTTATACTACCAACATCTCCCCATTACTTGTACCAAGTATGGTTTTATGCAAATAATGATTTTGATTAATTATCAATAGTGTCCACTGCCTTTACATTAATTTTTGAGCTGTATTATTACGGATATATTTTTAAATGTCGATTATTAATGTAAATGAAGCATTCCTTTTTTGTTAAACCTCAACCGAATATTTACCATCATTGTGTTGTTGGCAGACTATGTTGTGTGTTTACCGTTATAAAATTATTAATCTTTAATTAATTTGTGTAAGTTAGAGCTTGTGTAAATATTGCTTAAAAATGCGGCTCACGAAAAAGTAAGCAGGATACAAGTCTTATAATACAAATGTTACACGGTATAGTCTGGTGTGGTAAGCATTTTAATTTTTTTTTTTTTTTTATTTATTTTTTTTTTTTGGGGGGGGGGCTTTAAGAGTCAGTTCAGGTAAATAATTGACATAGTTGCTCACGGTCAAAAAATGATTTTTTTTTATACTTTGTGGATGGAAGGGCCTTGGGGTGCAAGTAAACAAAATTGCATTTTCAATTTTATATATAGTCCGTTGCCATGGTTACGGCTCATTTTGTTTTTTTGGCCATTTTAGGCCGATTTTGGGGTCTGAAAAACTGGTTTTTAGCTCATATTTACAACTCCACCCCACCAAAATGCAAAATTATTTCAAAAAACCTTTTATATCACTACAAAGTATCATCCTTGGCCTTCCTTGAGAAAAACAAATATTGCTTTAAATATCACCCTTGTGCTATTTTTGCATCACGCATTACAGTATGTTTTTAGAACTTGCAAAATCGACATTTTTACCCTATTTTTGGACCCCAAAATGTCAACTTGCCAGGGGTCTCAGAACATTTTCCTTTCGGCTGTGATTAGGGCCAACATTGGTCTTTCCATAGCTGGTGTCAAAAACTTGGGCAATGGTATCCTGTTGTGACAGTACTGCCTCAAAACTAGACTTTTTTCCCCAAAACGTGAAAAATGGCTTTTTAAGGGTCTTTTCACATAATATCGACATACGTGTCCACGGTAAAAAAAAGGAATATTTTTCTTATACTTTGTGGATGGTAGGGACTTGGGGTCCAAATAAACAACATTTACAATTCAAATCATAATATAACACGTTGCCATGGTAACAGTTCATTTGTGTTTAGGCCACTTTATATATCATTATATTCTACTTTTAAAATATCTTTCTAATCATATGCATTTTGTAATAAACGTTTACAAACGCTTTTCAAAGACCAACTCGACCGATTCAAGGCAACGTGTTCCTTTAATGAAACAACATTGAAAGAAGTTGTAAATACTTGCACCTGCTCAACATAAATAAGTAAGATGCATTTGCAGTGACAAAAGTTTATTCAGGCTAGTTTGATTATTTTTTCCATTCACTGTCTTACTAATTCATAATTATAATATATGTCTCTGAGAACGATCAACAAAAAACATTGGCAAACATTACCTGCTGAATTGTTTATCACGTTAAAATAAACCAACTCTTATTGTTTGCAACAGTACAATCGAAAGGAACCCCACCATGGATGGGGAACTGCTTACAGAAGGCCAAAGCAGGTGAATGGCCATTTAGATACTTTGGATACAGTACTTGCTCACTTTTAGAGCCTCTTTGTTCTGATAGGGATGAAAATGTTTAGTTTGGTAGCGGGCAGGGGACCAAGAAGACTGTTATAAGGCCATGTATAGACAAGAATAGTAAAGAATGCTCATCGCACTACTTATCTTCTTGCATTGTGAATCATACCTGTACAACTAGGTAAAGTAGTCATGACAAAACAAGAACTCTCAGTGGCAAAGCATGGTTATAAACTTTTTATTTGTTACTTAACGAGCATAGAAACAGTGCCATATTTTTTAAACAAGCATGCTCGTTTTTGTTTTTTATCAATTCAAACTAAGGGATAACTTCGAAATGCATTTTTATTGTTTTTGGAAAAATTACCATGTTTGAGGCAGAAGTGTCACAACAGGATACAATAAACCAAAGTGTTTCTCCCCAGCAGACATGCAAACAATTTGATATTGATAGCCCAAATCACAACCAAAAGGGAAATATTCTGAGAACCAATAAAAAAATAAGACAGTACAAACTTTCTTGATGTGCAAGGGGAACTAAAAAATGTGACTTTCAAAAGAGAGGCGCTGTTCACAAAACTTTGTTTTTTTGTATGCAATGTCAAGAAATATGATGTGGCCGGGGCCGGGGTGGGGCCGGGGCGGGGCAAATTATAAGATTTAGGTCATCAACAAGTCGTGATCAATGTTTGGTAATGCACTAAGCCTACAGAGTGCTTATGAAAAGCTGCCAGATTGATGGAATTATTACTAACTTCTTAATGTTATAAATTCAAAATGAAGCAAACATTTCAAAATGCATTTCTCTAAATGTTTTCGGGGAAAAGGGTCTATTTTTGAGACAGTTCTGTTACATCAGGATACAAAAAGAAATAAAAAGACAAATTTTGGCCCTGATCAAAACCGAAAGGAAAATATTCTAAGACCCCTGAAAAAATGAAATTTTGAGGGCAAAAAATATGGTAAAAATGTTGATTTTGCAATTTCTAAAAACATACTCTAATGCACGTTCTTAAAATAGCACAAGGGTGAAATTTATAGCAACATTTGTTTGTCTCAAGTAAAGCCAATGATGATAATTTGTAGTGATGGAAAAGGTTTTATGAAATACTGTTGTTTTTTGGTGGGGTGGAGTTGTAAATATTAACTAAAAACAGTTTTTCAGACCCAAAAATCGGCCTAAAGTGGCCTAAACACAAATGCACTGTTACCATGGCAACGTGTTATATTATGATTTGAAATGTAAATGTTGTTTATTTGGACCCCAAGTCCCTACCATCCACAAAGTATAAGAAAAATATTCCTTTTTTTACCGTGGACACGTATGTCGATATTATGTGAAAAGACCCTTAAAAAGGCATTTTTTTCGTTTTTGGGAAAAAAGTCTAGTTTTGAGGCAGTACTGTCACAACAGGATACAATTGCCCAAGTTTTGGACACCAGATATGGAAAGACCAATGTTGGCCCTAATCACAGCCGAAAGGAAAATTGTCTGAGACCCCTGGCAAATTGTCATTTTGGGGTCCAAAAATAGGGTAAAAATTTCGATTTTGCAAGTTCTAAAAACATACTGTAATGCATGATGCAAAAATAGCACAAGGGTGATATTTAAAGCAATAATTTTTTTCTCAAGGAAGGTCAAGGGTGGTACTTTGTAGTGATATAAAAGGTTTTTTGAAATAATTTTGCATTTTGGTGGGGTGGAGTTGTAAATATGAGCTAAAAACCAGTTTTTCAGATCCCCAAATCGGCCTAAAATGGCCAAAAACAAAATGAGCCGTAACCATGGCAACGGACTATATATAGAATTGAAAATGCATTTTTTTTTTACTTGCACCCCAAGGCCCTTCCACCCACAAAGTGAGCAACTATGTTAATTGTTTACCTGAACTGACTCTTAAGATCTCGAAATCAATTATCTGAAAGCACATAACTTCGTGTGACAAGGGTGTTTTTCTTCCATTATTATCTCGCAATTTCGACCACCAATTGAGCTCAAATTTTCACAGGTTTGTTATTTTATACATATGTTGAGATACACCAAGTGAGAAGACTGGTCTTTGACAATTATCACTAGACTAGTGTACAGTGTATTTAATACACAATTGACTTGAATGCAATCAACAAAGCCGGGTATAGTCCATTATTGAAAAAAAAAAAAAAAAAAAAATAGGTTGCGTCTAAGGTGAGATACACCGCATTCACACTTGATCCTGCTAGGAGGATCAAAGGAGGATCTGATCTCGAAAGGGCGATCAAATTGAGATCATCGGCTAGTGTGAACGCGATCAGGATCAGGATCAGATATTCCATTTTCATTTCCCTTTATTTCGGGATCAAAGGGATATCAGATACCGCAAAGGCGATCAACACAAAAGTGTGAACGCAGATCGAAATCGAATCCTGCAATTTAATCTGCTCACATCTGGTCATACCAAAGAAAACTTTACAAAATCAATGACCTCGCGCAGTGAGCTGAACTGAACTTCCGTTTAACTATGTGATATCAACGGACCTTATGCACATGACGTCGTTTCAGTAGGGCGCCCTCACCTACAGGTCGAAAGGAGGTTGTTCATTGGCCAATACTGTGCGCCGCGCGTACAAATACGTGCGTCTCAATTGTTTGGTCACCGTTTTTCTTCTAAGATGGCGGCTGGATGACGTCAATGCATAAGGTCTATGCGAGTGTGAACGCGGCACACAACAGTGCTTGATCTCGCTTTCGAGATCTGATCCTCCTTGGATCCTTGTATGAGGATCTGGTGTAAACGCGGTGTAAAGGTGGGTTTGCTGTGTCCAACGTATCATTTGAATGTGCATGGTGGTTTTTGTTCAGTGAAATACCACACAGACTTGCACAATTTGGTTTTAATCATAAGTATGCATACCAAATCTTGCCTCACATCAGAGCTTCTTGTGTCATAGCATCAAACGAGAATGTTATCTCTTTAGCGGATAACATTAGGTTGTATTACAATATACAATTGGTGCACGCTGTGATGGAATCCATGGCGTTCTGTACACTCGAGGGGGAAAATGGCACCCGAGGCGAATCTGAGGTAGCCTTGATCAAGGCTGTTGACGTTATGTTCCTCGGCCCGGTTCGCTGCACACGCATGCAGTGCATACACAAATGTACATTACCATACATTGTACAGCGAGAACAGTATAGCGTAGTCGTGAGTACGGTCGTGTCTTTCAACTTTCAACCTCGCACACGTGGCTCAAACAACAGCCTTGATGGGTTTGTAAAGCTTTATCGGAATTCCGATAAAAGGGTAGTCATGATGTGGGCGTGTCATTCTAAACATTGGCCAATCACAGGCGCGATTGAGAATGACGTATTACTGCTTGCAATCATGCCACGTCCATGTGTGTGGGTGTGTGTGTACTGTACTACGTGATTTGTTTAGCAGTGTCGGGAGCGTCGGGTATATTAAAAGCTATGATTGTAAGGGTTCTGAATGCGTTGCCGGACGGGTGAGCCGGACAAGACTCGCCCGGTCGGTAATGGTGTTGAACAACTTCGAACAACTTCCGTTGTCTTGCGTTTCATTATAACACGAGGACTAGCTTCATAATTACAACGTAGCTGGTAGATTTGTCCCTGAATTGGAAGCTGCTGTACTATAAGTGTAACGTTGTAGTGTAGTACTAGTATGGCAAGAGTTAGTTTATGAAATCTCTGTCCTTCCTCTAATATGAAAATATGCCCAGCACCTAAGAATTCTTACCAAGTAGCCATCTTGCCGGAAACCCATGACACCTGGATACTTTTTTAACCTTTCTCAAACACATTTCACATGGTCTAATTTTCTTCCTTCTATTTCTCAACCCATGATTGATGCATTAACCGCGGTTGTTATATTTTGTGGAAAGTTTCTTTAGTTGTGTTGCAAATTTTACACCACTGATTTCCACTGACTCCAGTTTTGTTTTACTAGTAGGGATTTCTCCCTCGCCCGCCGCCATTGCAACTACAGCCACGAGCACATGTGTGCGAGTGCTTGCAGAACGTTGTGGTTGACATCGCAGCGAGAGTTTATAGGTCAACCAACAACCAATGAGAACGGGTTGTTAGTATACATTAGCATAATGAGCTCCGCCCTAAATTTTGGCAGTTACAAAACCATCAAGGCGCTACTTAGGAAGTACCCATGTACCGTAAGTGTACCGTACACAGATGGTACATGTACATGTACAGTACGTACGATGTGTACATACGCTGTACACGTATTGTATGCACTGTGTTATGTATGGGGGGTGCGCTGGCGGAATTCAGTGATGGGGACTGGGATTTTGCAGATCGCGGCTGGCTGTAGCGCCTTGATCAAGGCTAAATCTGAGGGTGCCATTTGCCACCGAGGGTATACAAAACCCATGGACCCCAGTCACAGCATGCAACAATTGTTTTGTTATACCTTGTTAACATTGTTATCCTCTTCTCGAAGTTATGTTGTCATCTTCAAACATTATTAAGACGGAGCTATGCTTAGTTTAATCATGGTTTTATAAGCAGACGAACAGTTCAAATAAGAAACAATTATTCACCTGTTCCCTCGAGCCCGCGTGAGTTTGGTACAGCGCTGGAAATCGACCAACGGTGGGAACGATCAATGTGATGTACACCGCGTAGCGAGCATCTTTAGCCAGTATACATGCGTATTTGTTGCACGGCACGTGATTGGTTATCGACCAATCAAACTTCACAATTTGAACAGAGGTATAACAATGGTAAACTGAGAACTGTACCACAACTTTAGATAACTGGAGGGAATGCAAACAAATAATCCACGTGTAGTTTCAATCTGAAAATTGGTTCAACGTACGGGATTAAAATTGAAGTTGGTTAGCACGACTTTTCGATTTCATTTACTGTTCCTTCACATGGTTGAACAATGTTAATGACCAATCGCCCTTTGTAAAATTCACCCTTGGGCCAGAGGTTCCCTGTATTCCGCAAGTACGAAATTTGTTAAGGTCAGCAACTTCAAAAACCGTGCTTAATTGACTGGAAACAAGTGTATATAATTGAAATAATGTTGCTACAAATTTTGATAAAGTCGCGTGGATGCTAATTTGGTGTTTCTTAATCCCCTCACTATCAATTGCCGAGCGGTTAAGAGCACCGAATTCAAACTCTGGTATTTCTAATCAGCAGAGTGGGGTTTCGACTCCCAAGCCATGACACTTGTGTCCTTAAGCAAGACACTTACCCACTGCTTCTTCCTTGTTTAACCCACACTTATCAACAAAGAGAAGGGGTTTGCCCCGGTGTTCCTGGTCTGATTGGCAGCAAATTGCGCCACAGCATATTATAAAACATAGGTCTCATAAGTAAAAAAGTAGTCTCACATCTGGCAGGAAGTACTGCCTGCTACAACGCCAGGAGCGTCATTAAGTGACGGACATGTGCGCGCTAATGCATAGCGCGACATCTTACTCATTTTCACGTGGCGGGTCACATATAAGAGCCGCAAAAATTATTGATCTTTTATTTGACAAATGTACCTTGATAATTGAGCCTCGCACTGCTAACAGGATCCACGCCGGGCGTCGATGATACTTCGATATCGGTATCGAGAATGTATCCGTTCTCCATACCGAGAGGCTCGTCGATGTCCAAGGAACAAACTACAAGATAACGAAAACACATGTACAACCAATATTAGTAATATGCCTTCCGATCATAAAAATAACAACTAGACATGTACAGTACTGTTTTTTATATTTACAAACACTAGGTGCTGGTGTACTCCTTTCGTCTTAGAATAAGCATTTCAAAAAAAAAAAATGAACTTTTGAAAAAAAGAAACATTGGTATATTTGTATTTAAAAACGAATAACGTTAGTCTCAACTCACTTATATTGTCTTCCGACTTTGATAAGCAATTATCCTCATGTGATAAATACTTATCCTCATTCTAAGCACCGAAAATTTGGTACTTTCACGAGTTCGGAAAAGAGCAGCCTGGCAAATTCGGGCAGGATTCGAACCCCTGACTTATGAATTGCAGGAGCAAATGTCTTACCAACAGAAAACCGAGTTAGTGTGTCTCTGTTTGCCAACCCAGTCTGTTGGTGTTCATGTACTTGTTTGTATGAACGGCTTTGATTTATTGTTGTCACAGAAGTATCATCTCTATGCAAACATTTGAGATCTCTATCAACGGATGTAAACAATTGTGATCAAATAAGTAGTTGATTATTATTATTTTTTTCAATGTTAAGACCAAAAGTCACGGTCAAACTAGATCACATTGTTTTGTGTCGTTTAGTGAGTTTAAAAATACCCGCTGCGATTGTGTTTGAATTGTACACAATCAACTTAGGCGTTCGGGAGTTATGGCAGTTTGAATTATTAAACTTTGAATACATTATTTCAAAAGCGTAAGACGTTATCAAGACGTAACTTTAGAGATTTCCTCTTAGTAAATATCCAGCTATAAAATGTTAAATTTAAGTTGATATGAGCAGGTGGACAACACACGGTCTTACCGCAATCCAAGTATATACTGATACCTCATCCAAAAATTTTCTTATACCCTGTTCACACAGCACTACGACCTTACGAAGGTAATGCCAATCTGCCCGATCTTAATACATTATCAAGTCGGGGTATGATCGCCGTGGAAATCAAACAATTTGGCAAGTTGAAGACTCCGCCCAACTTAACTGCTTCTACGTAAAAAAGTGTTTCTGACTCCCTGCCACTACGGTTACTTGATATTTGATTGATGTGAACGTCTAGCAGTAAGAAGCATACATTTCTGACCAGTACTTCCTGTGGGGTCACTTTCAACTAATGGGGTTCCTTTCAGACATTATTGTTTACTTATGTTTACATTAAAAGTTACTACCGGGGTAAAATGGAAAAATTGTGTGAGTTTCTTTCTGCACATAAAGCCAACTAAATTGTCTAGACAGATAAACCAAAGAAATATAAACGTGACAGAGTAGACAGAATTCACTCATAAAGTATCGTTTTCTTGATTTTAAATATTTTGAAAAAAAAAAAAATATGTATACAAAAATTGACTCAACGTGACCTATACTTCCAGTTTAAACTGAAGATGATGAAATATTACATTTGAAAAAATAATTACTCGTCAACCTCACAAATAGCAATTGTATCATTTATACGTTATAACAAGTTCACGATTTAACGAATCATTAATCATGAACCACACATCGGTTGCAAAACCATGAGCACAATATTGGATTTCTAAATCACCGTGTCTTCAAAAACTTAGGCACTGCTGTACATTGTGCGACCCCACGTGACCTTCAATTCAATTTCAAACCGAAAGTTGAAGTTTCAATCTTGAAATGCTCGATTGCGTGTATTTTATACGCTTTTGTTTTCTAACTTTCGTACGATAACGTTCACAACAAAATACGTTTGTGTTGTCTCAAGATAATATATGCTTTATTGTGCTAAAAAGAATTCCGTTCCCCCAACAAAATATTGCCTAGATACGCAGACAGATTTCTGTCATTATTGATACTTTAGTTTCGTTCAAAGGATTCGAGTACTTTTTCAACAGACTGACACTAAACTTACAGGGTTTAAAGATAATAATAGTAGAAAGCTTCCCGTCAAATATTACTTACTAACGTCCTGTAGTTTTTAAGAATTAAATAAAACAAGTCACAATGTAAGTTTAGTCTCAGTTATTTTATTAGCATGTAAAAGCGTAATAACCAGAAAATTGCTGTAACGGACACCATTCAAAAACAATCGTAAAGAGGCATTTTTGCAGCACCATCGTTATCCAACGAAATTTATTTATGTTGGATATTGGCAGAAACAAACCTGTAAAAATAACAATCAAACGACAAATTGTAATCTACCTTCATTCAATACACCACACCAAAAATACGATCAGCAGCAAAATCTTTATCTTAAATAATTTTAAATTTTCACCATGACTTAAATTGTCAGACTGACTTGAAACACAGTGCAACGGTATTGAGACTCAAACAGCTATATAAATTTGTCTGCGGCAGCTTTGGTCCAGTCTATTATTGATTGTTTAGCATGGGTGTTTACAAAACGGACGAGATTTATTCCATGGATATCGTAGTTTCAAACCTTTGTCACTGCCTTTTCATTGTCGTTTAGTGGAAAGCTGAAATAGCTTTCTCCGGTGCGTAAATATTTAATACGCGATTGCTGCTGACGTGGTATCAAGCACCAGTTGCTCTTTGGCGTAGACAGGGGACAATGTTAATGCACAGAGATTTATAATAAATGCACAAAAATATTTTCCAATCGAACACAATATACCAACCATTTTGAACCTTTTAAATGATATATTTTTTTGCAAAATATGAAGTTTCCACTTCAAAGTAATTTTTTTTTATTTAATTGTACTAGTATTTTACTGATTTTCCTTTCACTTTGCGGAGTTACACATGTTGTCTATAAAGTGATGTGCAGCGTTAATTAATAATACGCGAGACTCCTCATTTTCATTCCGAAGTTTGATTTGGGTTCCCGTACTGAGGCTTGGTCTCAAATCTAGGTCGATTCTGCGTTTGTTGTTCCTATCCATCATTTGTCAAAGCCGCTCAAACTAAGATGATGAACGTGGACAGAAAGTCGATAGTTTTATATTTTGATTTTGCAAGGCTGGCGTATTTTCTCCTAGGCTTCATAATTAGACGATCGCGGGGACAGCAAAATCAATATATTTGTATGAAATACTTCAAGTGCCGATTGGAGGTTTGTGTTTGGTTTACCAATTAAGGAGCTCTCCCGTCCCTTTTTGTGAATTTAGGTTTACTGACAGCCGTAACTGAGCAGATGAAGTTGAGTTTGAAACCAGATTGTATCACAGCCAAGTGGTATGGTGTAACAATTTTGAGTTGTTCCGATTGAGACGTCAGGGTGCCTCCACAGTTACATTTATAAAGTGCCAAGTGGGCTGAACCGTCAATAAATGTATTCAAAACGCGTTGTTTTAAAATCCGCTCCTTGATAAACCGTTTTGTTGTTAACTCTTTTCTACTGGATAATTGTATCGCTGAAGTGTATCAACATTTTCATTATTTGTTTTTGTTAAAAGTCCCATCAAGTGGAAAATAGAAAATTATTTCCAACATCATTTGAAGTGCTTTCCTCGCTCGATTTTCTCATTCAGTTTATTAAGTGTCTTGTTTTAATTAATTAAACGTTATTCAGCCACATTTTTTGATACGTTCCAACTTCCTTAACTAAAGCTAGCCAGATGCGAATAAATAGCAGCAAACTAACAATGTAAGTTTCCATGCTGCCACCTAGCGTCTAACAATTCAACATTAACTGAAAGTTGTAGGTGAAAGGTGAAGATGGACGGGGATTTACTTTTGCTAGAGGCAACTCTCTCACGTCATTCACGACCCTCGAACTGTGACGTAAGACGTTCAGGCTACATTGCTTTGTCAAAACCATCATGTTTTGGTTTAAAAGCTCACCAACATAGCCCGTACAAATTGTTTACTTAGCATTTATGTTATTAGCCATTCCCATGTGAAATGAGTCACGTGATTTCATTGTGACCTATTCCATATACTTGTACAATGGCTGTTTAGCATAATGCGTGTGATGCTGCAACGACTAAACTGTGACCATAGAGCTACACAGTAAAACAAAAATGGTCGACTTATTATTTTTTTGTTTTATACCAACACAAAAACAAGGGCAAGTGAACATTTTGCCGCGTATTTTTTATTGTATTTGTTTTAATCCAACACATACACTCTATGATGTTAGTGTAATACCTTGTTTTAAAAGTTCGAATTCAGGTTGGAAAAAAAAAACGACAATTATTTTAAAGTAACCGAATGTAGAAAAACAAAAAAAGGCGTATTATATGAACTATATTGGATGCTTGTCTAGGTGAATATAGGAAACAAAGTCTCTCAATCTGTTGCATCTCTAGAACAACAGGCGCAGGAAACCAAATTAATTTGAAAATAATTTTCAAAAGTATTTTGAAAAAAATGACAAAATTTGAAACATTTCTTGACTAATTTTTGAGAAACTAAAAACATCATGTTTAGTCAAAATTAATTTCCTATCAAACAATACAAAGAGGCCACTTAACCCGAAACCTAATAGGTTTGTGTAATATTATGAAATTTATTCCGCCCTGGTAATAGTTATAAAGCAGGACAGTTCTTTTTATAACTGAGAAGTCTCCCGAACCTCCGATTATCTACTCCACGGCAGTAGAATAAAGCAAGACAGCTCTTAGTCTTGAAGTCAAGACGGTAATTGTTAAGCGCGGTGTGTAGTTACAGCGCGGTGTAGCTGCGGGGACGATACACACACCCTCGATCCCAGTATGTGTGTGTGAGTCAGTCGCAATTACCGTCTTGAATCACTTGTACCCAGCTTTGTACACATGCAATGGGACTTGCTACCAAAATTGGACGGAGCAGTTTGATTGGTTTAGAATCGCGAAAACATGAATATTCATAAAACATCTTGCAGAGTATGGCATCATGGAGTTTGGTCGCCGTGTGTACATTGTGTGTTTATGTACTCAGTCAATCCAAAAAGCGAACTTATACAGCATTTCTTCAGAGCATGGAGGTAGAAATAGAGTGACATGGAGCCCTGTGAAGGGTGAGACAGTATAAACTGATGGGGGTTTCCGTGGAGCTGAATGGAGGCTGATAGAAGTGATAGACAGAGGGTCAGACAGAGATGCTTTCGTAAATTTACCAGCTGGCATGACTGGTCACTGTGGTGTGGGTATGGGAAGTCGGCAATTTACCAGGTAGGTCTATTTTATCCATGTGTACTCACGAAGCTTTTAAAATTTAAGCCCAGATAGGTAATTAGATTTAGTATAGAATTAACCTAATTTCAAACTGACTTGCCCAATTAATTTAACAGTCAATATAATTTATAAATATATGACATACTAAAACTCTTTCAGCGGTTTGTTGTTGATTTGTAATTGTAGACCCTTTCTACTATTCTCTATGTATGTGGTAGACCCAGTCCCCAGTCAGCCTCTCCGGGCCGGGCAGAGGCTCTGTACGTTATTTTACCATTTTGACATTTGCATGAACTTTATTGACCCTTAAATTTAAAGAAAAAATCATACAATAATAAGTAAACAATAGTGACCATAGTAATTAAAAGTGAGAGAACTAAGACACTACTAACTTTCCATTTGCACCCAGTATGTCTTGCATGAAAGGACAAATCATTGACATTGTAACCAAGTATGTACTTCATGCATTCATAATTTTCTAATTATTCACACTAATTTTCTACCCCACACTAGGCTCGACGAGGGACTTCTACAGAGGGCACGGCCATTGCAGTAGTCAGTTCTCCTCTCATTGCTTTGATGAAAGAAGTGAAAATGCTAAGACTTGAGAGAATGGAGTTAGAGCAGTACATTGGTGACATAAAGGAGGATGCAATTGAGAGAGTTCAAGTACAACAAAGACAATTTTTGCTGGTCTCTTCTGGCCCAGAAACTCTCCTGGGTCCCTTTGGCAGAAGTCTACTGACAATACATCCTCCTCCTATGAATACCAGCCAAACCTTTTTGTTGACAAAGGTCATTGTGTAGCAAAATGGTAAGCAATTATAATTAAAGTATTTGGTTAGAAAATACACAATACATGAAAATTTAAGGTGAGAGCAATGGTGAATCCAATTATCGTCTTTCACCTAAGTCATTGTTTTCTGATAACTTCTTTGTGCAATTTGCAAGGCACAAATGTTGTTATGTACTGGAGGAAAAGTAGAATATGGTCGCAAGTTTTTTTTTTTTTTTATGCCACGAATGTACATGTCCAGTTTGTGTATGTGGTTACTCTTTGTCAACAGAAGTTTCAATTGGAAAGCTTTCTTCAAAATGTAGGTAACCTTACAAGAAAATACATTTTGTTTCTTTTGATTTGTTTTACCAAAACAGGGGAATGATATCTGTTGAGGTTGAAGCTTATCGGAGCTGCTATAGTCATTTGGCTGAACTACGCTCCCTTGTGTCGCGCAGTGTTGTGGGGATGGCTCTGACAGAAACAGCTTCTCCTGATATGCGGAAGACCAATGAATCATCTCTTGGGATGTCTGATGTAGGAACTTTAACTGCAGTCTCCCCAGAGCAAACCAATATTAATTACTCTGTTGTAAACACTCATTATGAGTATTAGTTGTACTAATACAAATAATTAGAATAAGGGAATAGGGTAGCGACGAGTTCTTAAACTGCCTTTTAAAACCTGCAGGGTCATGGCCGTGCAACATAGGCCCGAGCCGAAGGCAAGGGTCTTTATTGCAGGAGTTTGACCCTGCAAGAACTGCAGTTTAAAGGCCTAGTCACACTTCAGCGATAACAAAAACGATAAGGATCACGATGCGGATAGAACGCGTTCTATTGGTTGAATTGCTCCACGTAGAATACGTGCACGCTCATTCTACCAATAGAATGTGTTATCTTTACTTCGATATTGTTATCGTTCTGCTTACTGCTTCAGTGGGACTGGGCCTTAATTAAGTCACTACTCTTTTATCGCATTCATAAATGCCTTTTTTGGTAAAAGGCGTAAAAAAGTAATAAACTCTCTAAAACTTAACTGTTTTTCGAGGTCCTCGAGCTCTGTACGTGTGTTGCATTTTTATGACTGAGACATTTTTCGGATATATGCATTCGTGTGTGTTGTGTAGTAAACATTATCGTATTCATGGGCTATAATGGCGTGGCGAGATCCATCACCCGTGGGAACGAGGTTATGGGCTAGCCCGCACAAACATATCCAAAAACAACCGGTTAAAACAGCCCAAGCTGGTCATTCAGCCGTTTAAACACCCCCATGTGACGTGCTCTCCACCAATAGAAATAGCAAAACTATCTGAGGTGGTTATGAATAAACTATTAGTAAACTATTAATCACTTGTGACTAAATGAGGAGTGTTAGCCTTTTCTCAGAGGACTTCAAATACATTTTTGTACACACAAAATTACTAGCTATAGTACAAACTTATTCTCCCACACCATGCTGCTGCAAAGCTTCAAACGCCCCTATTGAATATGATATGATAAAACTGTTTGATTGCTACACTTCCAAAATTTACTTTGAGTTCCACCCTAGCTCTTTCAAATCAAAGTCAAAATTTTCATCAGGTGAAATACTTCCTGCAAAGTACTGAAAAGTTTTGTTTATTTTTTATTTTTGAGAGAAAG
This sequence comes from Asterias amurensis, assembly GCF_032118995.1. Lineage (NCBI taxonomy): Eukaryota > Metazoa > Echinodermata > Asteroidea > Forcipulatida > Asteriidae > Asterias > Asterias amurensis. Next base: position 12,991,060 of record NC_092657.1, on the reverse strand, counting down.
TATTTTATTTGACAGAAAGTATTTTATTTGTTGACAGTATTTTTGTAATTTACTGAAGGTTTTTCCCTTATATTAATATAAATTGAAAAGTCTTTCATTTCTTATAAACACATTTGGCTTGTTACATTAAAAAAATGTATGTCCCGATTAACAAATAATGTTTTGTATTGGTTGTAATTTTACATTTGAGTGGCACACCCTTTAAATGCTAAATTTCACCTAGCATGCCTAGGAAACTAAATGTCTTCAGCCAAAGTATGTATTTAGTTGGGTAATGTTAATAAAAAATAAATGTTTACTCTGCAGTTTATGGAGAAATGTGAGTTATTTATTTTCGATTACTTTCACTCTAGAATTGTTTTGTCAAAGTGTTTGTTATACATGAGTGAATGTCTGCAAGATTAAGAAGGCTCAAAATATTGGAAAGGGAAGTCTGGAAAGGCACGTAGTGTTCGACCTGGCTTTGTGTTGAACATTGCCTGAATTTGGTCAATCGGTTGTGCTGCTTGTCCAACCTTTAAAACAAAAATCCTATGCTCAATTGCCCAGTCCATTTCACTATGTTTGAGCATATCCTAATGACAGGCAACTTTATTCTCATCATGATTAAGCCTGACGAAAATACAGACAGTGAGTAAACAGCAGAGCTTCTGTCACCAGGGGATGGGAGCTTGCACAATCTTGCGGTAAACGGGAATCAAAGTTGCGGGTCGCGAATATATGTGACTATCGAAAACATATGACCCGACGTTATGCTTTCAACCGCAAATGAAGATTGATTCGATTTGTCAACATTGAAGTAGATTCTGCAGCTAAGTAAAAGTGAGTTTCAAACTAGACAAACTCGCCACATTTTGCGAGTACTGGTGGCCATTTCACCAATATTACAACCACGCAATATTGCGATTTGTACCCATGCAACACGTGAGTTACGCACGTGCAGCCGGGTTGTAAACATAGACGTGGTATGATCCGTTGTTTTGTTTTATAAATTCTACATTGGCGAGCTTATTATTCTGCCATGAAAGTGGTATTGTAAGCTAGTGTAATTGTATATTCTTCCTTTATGACAATCCTTGCTATTTTCACCGGCTCATTATTTGAGAACAATGATTTATGATTGCCAATACAAAACGAGACCGACGAGGGACTGTGAACGAGTTTATTTTCTGGAGTAATCTGCAAACAACGGCAAATCACATGGAGCAAAAGGAGCTAACAGGGCGCACACTTCATTCTTTGATGGGGGATTTATTATTGAGAGTAACATTTTATGAAAATGCATTGGTCAAATTTATATTAAAAGAAGTCACAAAATTGTTTTGATGATTAAAATAAATACTATGTTTTCCAAATCGATGTTAGCAAATAGAATGTCATTAATAAAATTACAAAACAAAACTTACAGAAAAGATACATTCCTATGTTGATAATGAATTCTTCCAATTTTGCCAGACAAGCTACCATTGGCCCTCTCTATGGTATCTTTTGCATATGCATTGTATAATTTACAATAAATGAATACTCGGCTAGGAACAAGCGACTCAAGTCGTCAGAGCTGCCTCGCGCTACCTACGACTGTTGCATGTGTAACATCGCACTGCGACTGTTGCATGAAAGGCAGACAAATAGGCAGCGCCTAACGACTTGTCATCAAGTCTAGACAGCTCTCTAAGAACAACTCTACCTGGCAAGTAGATACACACATGGTGTTACCGCAAACCAAATATATATTATGAAATTTGTTTGTGTAATAATTAATTTGTATGCGTCCTCACCCCATTACTCTTAAGTCCATCCCAGATAGCAATTACGCGTTGGGCCAACATTAGTTTTTTGAAATTGGGCCAATGTTGGCAACCCACGATGGCCCCACTTGGATTTGCTCATCGGCGCGAGGTTGGCCCCATTTGTTGGTAGATGCTGGGGCCAACGTGGGCCTTCTTTATTGGGCCAACGAAAGTTTTATGGTTGCCCCAACTGCGTGTTTTTCGTTGGGCCAACTGTTGTAAATTACTGGTGGGCCAATAAACACTAGCAATCGTTGGCCCATCTGTAGCCTAAGCGTGGGGTCCCTGTCGGCCCAACGTAGCATTTAGACGCCGGGCCAATGGACAATAGCAATCGTTGGCCCATATGTAGCCCAAGGGTGGGGTCCCTGTCGGCCCAACGTAGTTTTGAGACGCTGGGCCAATGGACAATAGCAATCGTTGGCTCATCTGTAGCATAAGCGTGGGGTCCCTGTCGGCCCCCAACGTAGTTTTTAGACGCTGGGCCATTGGACGATGGCAATCGTTGGCCCATCTGTAGCCTAAGCGTGGGGTCCCTGTCGGCCCCAACGTAATTTTTAGACGCTGGGCCAATGGACAATAGCAATCGTTGGCCCATCTGTAGCACTAATGTGTGATGTACATCAATACCAGAACAAAAATTAATCATTCAGAAGTAATTATTTACTTTCAAGTTTAATATCAAAACAACAAATTTCACAACTGTGCAAAATAAATTAACCTTAGCCTTACTTCAGTCTTTCTGCATAACTGTTGACAAAATGTAATGTTCAAATAAAAGATACAGCATAAAACACGATTAAGCATGCTGCAATGTCCATTTTTTTCAAATTGTGTCCAAATTAATGGTCACCAAAAGTTCTTTTGCACACACCTTTGTGGATCCTCTTGTACAGAAGTGTTTAAAGGGACACAGAGGGAAACAAATCAAAAAAGTATCTCACAGCTACGAGTTGGCCTAATTCATAATTATGACTTCTATACTTTCTAACAATTATGCCTGCATAAATATGACTTAGTTAACTCATAATCTTAAAAACCAAGTCCCAACTATGACTTATTTTGTATTCGTATCTGTTTTTGTATGTCCTTTTAACGCTTTCATACTCATTTAGTAAAAAAAAAAAAAAAATATGAGCCCAGCAAAAACAACAAAGTAAAAGGGGAACTTGGCGGGCACAACAAACCCTTTTTGCAATTATTTTCCAAAAACAAAATGCGAGTTCTGTTTTGTCTTATAAAGCCTATGAAGCAAACTTCTACTGGAAGGTTGCAAGATTACTTATTGATTATAAATTGGTTTTGCACTTTTGAAAAAGTTGGAATTAAACACTTTATTATTGACCATGAAACCTTTTCATGTGCTTCAGTATCAATTAAAAATTAATTAATATGGCAAGATAAGATTGTTTTTCTCTTCGCAAAACAGTAGTTTAAGTCAAAAGTTTTATAAAAATGGTCATCAAAACATGATAAAGTACTGCTTTAGTCAACAGGTAAGTCGAGGTTACCACAACAAAAAAGGAAACAGTTTTAATTCTCTTCACTGGACCCGTAATCCTCCGTGGATTCTTGACTGACACTGGCTATAGCTGCTTGGCGAACCGCTGCTCGTCTTGCTCTGCCGCCATCTCGATCCTTTGCATACTTCAGCCAGTCCTTTATGACGGAGTCTATCTCTGAGTTGGTGGCCGATCTCATTCCTGAATTTCTACGAACTGAGCCTAAATGGAATTGAACAGAAAATGTCCATACCTTGTTACAATTACAGAAGATACATTTTTTTAACTTTATTGAATTTGTATTAATTTGAAATTAAAATCAGATGAAGCTTATTTTATTTGTGGAGACTCCAAGTGCTCAGTTGGCTTTTAATATTTCCTTTAAAGGCAGTGGACATTATTGGTAATTGTCAAAGACAAGCCTTCACAGTTTATCAACATATGCATACAATAACAAACCTGTGAAAATTTGTGCTCAGTCGGTCATCGAACTTGCAAGATAATAAAGAAAGAAAAACACCCTTGTCACATGAAGTTGTGTGCGTTTAGATGGTTGATTTCGAGACCTCAAGTTCTAAACTTGAGGCCTTGAACTCAAATTCGTGGAAAATTACTTCTTTCTCGAAAACTATGGCACTTCAGAGGGAGCCGTTCCTCACAATGTTTTATACTATCAATCTCTCCCCATTACTCGCCACCAAAAAAGGTTTATGCCAATAATTATTTGGAGTAATTACCAAAAGTGTCCACTGCCTTTAATCATTTTAGTAGTAGTTCTTTAAGAAATAGTTATGTAATGGACCAGCTCTGGTATAAACTTTAACTGAACAACCAGTAAGCTTTCAGACTGGAATGTAAATGCAAATATATTGTTATTTTTCCGAGCAGGGAAATTTAAGATTTTCAAACCAGGGCACATCTAAATTCATTCAATAGGTCATTAAATTTTCAAAGCTTACTTACGTTGAATCACATTGACCAAGCGAAGCTTGCTGAATGCTTCCTTGGTACCTTTCCCAATCCAGTTAAATTGTCGAGCGAGATCATTTGTCATTGTGCAGGACAGAATTCTCCTCACAGTGTTTGCCAGGTTGTCTCCTCCAATTGTTGACAAATATGTCACCTCTCCGATAAACCACAATAAGGACAGTTAGCAATGCCAGCCTTTTACAATTTTGTGCTGATTGTGCAAAACGAAAATTGGACTACAAGTACTTGTTTTGATTTATCAACCACGCGCACAACACCCCTTACACAACATAACCTTGGAAAGGTGACCACAAAGTTGATGAGTCTTTGTTCAATACATTTATTCCAAACACTTGTAAAAAAAGGAATTACTTTACTTAATTCTTTGCAAACAAATTCTTTACATTCTATTCCTTTATAATAGATGTTGGTATTTTGACATGAAGTCTAAACATTACTTCTGTAAGCAACAGATTCTTTCAAAATACAAATGCAGTATTTGTTTTTATTTTATCTTTTATTTCACTTACCAAACGCTTCTCCTTTTCAAAGTTGTGAAGAAGAGCTTCCAGATCTCTGACATCCTTCACTAGGTTTAAAGGAAACTTTACTCCTTCAGGTAGCCCACCACTCTCTGATTCCTGCTGTGTGTTGCTCTCTAACCTTCTCAGGATCTGAACGAGAATCGCTCTGTTTTCTGCAGCTATCATCTTTTGTTCTTCTATCAAAGTCATGATCTTCTTCTCAGTTGCTGGTGAAAAAAAAATATACTTTTCATCATCTGTATCAAATTATGTGTGTGTGTCAGTACAATCAATTTTCCAAGTGATAACTCAAGAAGCCTTTGCGAGTGACTCAAAACTTAGTGCGTGGATTGTTCTGGGATTGTGTCTTTATTCAAAGGACAAGGTCATTATTCAAGGTCAAGATCAGCGGGCATTTGTGTTTGACAACACATTATTCTTGTCTTGTTTTTATTAATAGAAACTACAATTCTGAATATTTTTAAAACAAATACTTGTAAAGGGACTGAATTAAAAGAATTGTTTAATTGCAATAGTTCCAGATACCCACACAAATAATTTTTAACAGTACCTGTACAGCCAATAGGGCGGATAACACTCTTTACTGGTGGTGTTCCTGACCTAAGCAAGGTTGTAGGTGGAGATGGAAGCCTAATTGGGGAAGATGACGTAACCGGTGTTTTTGTTGAGACGGACTGATGGCTAGATGACTGACTTGGGGTTGAATTGAATACTCTCTCAGTTACATCTTCATCAGATGATGAGTCTTGCTGGTATCGTGGGTTTGGTCTGAAGATTTTTGAGAAAATTGTTACTTCACCATTGAATCAGTATCACATCAAATATAACTTTGTGAATGAGACTCGTATTTCAGGGAAAACATTTCAAAAATGAGACATGGGATCCCCCATTTATAAAATCGCTTTAGTTGTTTCGTTGGCTTGGTGAGATGCTCCTTGCATTAAATGTTTAGTGTAGATGGTGTATACAGGAATGGGCCTATGCATTACTCATACCTGTCAAATAAACATGAGTAATCAGTACCCAAGTAATTCAGTTACTGTTGGATGTTAAATTTACCAGAACATTTTTAAACTTACCTTGCTTTTCTCTTCGGAGGCATTTCTGTCTCTGCATCTGTAGCCAGGTCAGATGTTTCCTGTGCTCGTCTGACCTTAGCCATTCCTTTTTCATACGAAGCTAGAACAGAAAAAAATGAAGATATTCTTTTTGGGTAACTCCAATCCAGATTATTTTTATATATATCGTCGAATGCCCGGTAAAAGGACCTAAGGAAAAGTTCCCGTTAAAAGGACGTAAGCAGTTAATGTGCAAAATCGGGTTTCATGAAAACTGAGTGCGAAAGTTTGATCTGTTTTCTGCCATGTATTAATAAATATAGGAAGTTTAAATTCTGTATGGGAATGAGAAAACATGTCTTTGGGGTAATTCTAGCAACACAAATCTAACATTTATACCATATTTTTTGTCAGAGGAGCCATTTTGTTGTTTACGCCCTTTCATTGCTGAAAAACAGTACTTTGTGTGCCCGGTAGTAGGGCGTAAGGCCTTATGCCCTTCTACCGGGCACACGACGATATATACACATATATGACAAAGGTCCGGTTTGGATCGAAAGCTAAGGCTATCTCCACCTTGTTTTATATACACATCAAATAATAAACCACATTTATATATATATATATATATAAACATATGGGGGGGGGGGCAACAAATTAGGTCATTTCATAAGTCACATAATGGGTCCCCACGTGACCTCTTTAGATTTCACCTAAAATATTTAAAACATAGTTTTATCCCACAAACTCAAACAAAGTAAAGATTTTTTTTTGGGGGGGGGGGTTGTCAAAATTCAAACTTATTATTTGTAGAGTTTTCAATATTCTCTACAAATATAAGTAGTTATGAGCAAATGAAATTGGTCTAAAAGTGTCAACAACATTTAGTTTGTAAAACGATGACACGCCCATTTTGAAGGCAGATATTCTGGACCAGATTTGTGTTGCCTGAGTCAGCCAAATCTAAGGGGTCACATGCGGAAACGTTGGAAATTTATTTAACTTGAAATCAGAATTACCTCCTTTTTACTAAAGAGTATATAAACACAATGGCACACTTCGAAATGCATTTCCTTTTAATAGTATAGATAATTCTTAGTTTATATGACTTCCCCACCTGTGTGTCGGAACACAACAAGTACTTGGGTGATAAAAACAAAACAGTATGTGCTTAGATACAACGTAGTTATTTAACTGGCTTACAAAAATTGCAGTGTATGCAACTTTGTTTAGGGGGACAATGTTTCTATGACCTAAAAGTAGAAAACAAAGAAACCAATAGGGAAATGAAATGGATGATAGTGACACTGATGATTAATTCAGATGAAAAATAAATAAATATACAAATTCTTACCTGTTTTTAACATCAAACGGCATGGATACTGATCAAAATCATTGTTTGGTGGTTCACACTTTTGAACAGCCTTGTCAATTCGAGTTTGTGACTTGTAACATGAAGGCCACTTTACACATGTATCCTGCTTGCTCAGCCAGCTTTCTGGCACAAGGGACACTGAGCCCTCATCAACAAACTCAACAACTGCATACATAACTTCTATTAAAAAAAAGTGTGAAAAAATGTAAAATGTTTTTGCTATTTAAACTGAGAGTATTGTGCGGATATGATTGCCATTCACAAAACTGGTAAGTGAACTAAAATTAACTTTGAAAACCATGTTACATACAAAACACAAGACCTTTCCACTTTACCAATATTGATATTGGAATTTCGTTGTTTTCTAATTCTTGTTTTACTCGTCTTCAGTCATGTTGTGTGTACTTTGGCAAGCAAAGTTTCAAAGAGAATCATGAACACAAATAGTATCTGTACAGCGAGAGAATATTACATCTAAATCTAGAGTTTTTGCCTTTACGTACATTTGTAATGTTATACAGTCTTAAAATTATGTACACTAGATACCAGATTGGAGATACCGTGGAAGTGTTTTATTTACCTTACTTGATGATTTAGACCAACAACCATGTGCCCGTTTTCACAGGGAAAGATAGCACATTTATGTTTAATTTCTTTCACTGAGCATGTATGAAGTGTGTCCTCAAGACAATCAACTTTGTGTATTCCCAAACAACTGGAGGGTAGAGGATATTCAAAAAAGTTCTCCATGCTTTGAAACAACTCATAAACAACAAATATTTCATTATCCTGCAGAATATTTCTTACAACACCCACACCTTCTGCTACAGATATGCAACTATCATTTGGGGATAGAGAGATGTGGCAAGAGCTAAGATGGAGTTCTTTAAATTGCTTGCAACTATGGAAGTTGGGCGGCAGAGGACCGTTCATGTGTTCTTTCATGCATTTGGACTGGCTCACTTGCGAACTACAAGGACACTGTTTGCGTGGGCCATTACTATCTTCTGATAGCCGGCGAATGACCTGTTCAAGGGGGAATGATGGTTTCCTAATAAGGCGCTTCAGCTTATGAAGATAGTTCTCATATGGAAAACTTGAAATTCTATCCAGTGGGCCAAAACGCTTTACATCTTCTGCTAAATGTAACAAACCATGCACATTGTATACAAGTTGATTTCTTCCATACAATTCTTCAAACTGTTTTACAAATGTAAGTAGCAGTTCCCGTGCATAATCATTGTAGGTTTGGCACAGAGCAGGACTTAAAAGAATGTGCATACCCACCGACAGAATAAGAAAGTGTTTGTATACTTTAATTTTTACCCTGTCCTTTAAAACTAGCATTCCAGTGTACAACAGCAGTTGGCGGAACTCTGTCGCTTTCCAACGGTCAATTTCACTCAGTGATCTTGGACGCCTCCCAAATTCTTTAGGCACATTATTTCTGATTTTGGTCAGAGCTTCTGATATATAACCGATTTTGCGACTCTGCATTCTACATGCCAGAGGGCCTTTGATTAAAAGAAGCATTAAACGTTTGGTCACACCCAAACACACTAAGTGCATGTAGTCTAATGGGAAACCAGAGACTAACCCCAGCCCTGTTTCCCGCAATGGACTGGGCCCATGATGATGTTCTTCGTCAACCATTTTTGCAAATTCATCATCTGTTCTCAGTTTAGCATCACACTCTGGATATATTATTTTATTAAGCCACTCGCCCTCTACCCAGCACTTGTCACAACCATGGTAACCAGTACATCCTTTTACATTTTTGATGTACGATCTTGCTGGGGTATCACAAATGACTGAGGAGACATTTATGGTGAAGCTCTTTCCATTAAAAGCAAACCCATCATCTTTTAATTTTACAACTTCCTCCTTAAAATCGTACAAGTACTGTTCAAGGTTATTTGGCTTTTTAGAACCTACGAATAATGCTATTGTAAATGGCTCTTTGCAGCTCTCCAAGCAACCCAAAATGGGCCAGAACTGAGTGCTGGTACTTCTAAATATTGGAAGTCCGTCGATGTTAATTTGTAAATCCAAAAGTCCTTCTCCATTCATGATTTCTGGATGAGACTGTATTTTGTTTATTACATTGTGTTCAATTCCAAAATGATAATATTTCCCACCAGCTAACTCCTTCACATCGTACAAAGTTCTCGTGTGTAGCAAACTTCTTGGATCCTTAGGCATTAATGGAAAATGTGGTTTTAATATATGTTGCAAGGACCCCAAAGCAGACAATGGAATTTTGTAATTAGTTGCCCAATCTGAAATTTCATTGATAAAATTCCTCTGTTTGTCCCTTTCAGAATCATGTTCAGAATCAGAATCATGTTCAGAATCATGTTCAGAATCACTACCAAGAAAGCTGCTGTGTAATGAGTACAAATCAAAATCAGTTGCAATACTGCTCAAATCAAAATCTTCAAAGTTAGTAGGACTACTTTCCCTACTGGGAGTACTAGATGTTTCCTCGGACTGTTCGTTATTTGTGGATTCCCCGTCACTTTCATTTTCATATCCCACTGAAGACTTGATCACTACCGATGAAGCTACAACATCATCAGACACCGATGAGTAGTATAAGCCAACACAAACATCATCAGTTTCACAAACAATGTCATCAAGGTGCGCCGCAACCCTCTCTCTTATTTTCCTTCGTTTTGTCCAGTAAGACGCCCCGTACATTTTTAATAGAAAAGCTTTTCAAAGTGGCCAACTACATCATGTTTTTACTGAAGTGAATGAAATGAATGGTCGCCCAGTGTCTAATTAATGGAGCTATTTGTCTCAAATCTTGCAAAGTAAAATGACGTTTAGTTCGTACAACTTAATTTATGAATATCGGTAAAGTGTTCCTTATGTACTTGTAGTACATGGTTTCAAAGGCATTGATTTCACTTCTTTGTTTATATAAAAACATGTACATACCTCGTAAAATTTGACCCCATAAAACACAACTGGAATCGATCTTTGCAGTTGAAGTGCAAGTGCTTTGTATGACAGTATGCCAAGTGTGAGGAGAGTGCGATTCAATTCTGTTGAACACCACACACTGTAATTAACCCGTACGTGATGCGGCCGGCTATATGCAACATCGGGTTAGCGCGCGAATTGTCTTGGCGTTTTTCCAAACTGAGAATGTATTACATTAAAAATGATGGCTGGCGCGGTTCATTCTTTGCATACAGTACTTGCAGTGCGCCAGGCAGTGTGCACTGAATACACTTTAATTATATTCATTGATTTGACTTACATCATCCAACCTAAACTGGATAGAATGTCAGGTTCTCTTAATGAATTTGGCCTAAGTTTCGCTTGCAAAATACAGCGCCAACATTTTGTACGGGCCTACTTTGGGCCAACACTACAGTAAAATCTTTGCACAATTCCCAACAACCAACCGCCCAACATTGGACCAACCACTGCCCTATAAGCCATTTCAACACAACTGCGCCAACTGGCTCAACACTGAGGCATGGTGCCTAACTCTCTTAACAGGCCAACCTAGAGCCATTAATGTTTGACCAACGTTGGTACAACGCCCTTGCTTTTAATGAATGAATAATTATACAAATCGTGTAAACATTTTGGCCAAAAGCGATAGGGTACGGTCGCCGCAGGTTAGATCATCCTAAACTGCGCCAACAGAGGGCCCAAGGTGACTTCTCTTAAAACAAACCAATTTGGGCCAACTATGGGCCAACATTTAACCAACTTTCTTATTACGCCAACCTAGATCCAATGGTGTTTCGCCAACGTTGGTCCAACGCATGTGCTTTTAACGAAGGAAGATACAAATCGTGCCAATGTTGGGCCAACTACATAATTTTAGCGATATGGGGCAAACGTAGATAAGATCATCATTACAAATAACTGCGCCAACAGAGGGCCCACGGTGACTTCTCTGATCACAGACCAATATTGGGCCAACATTTAACCAACTTTCTTACAACGCCAACCTAGAGCCAATGGTGTTTGGCCAACGTTGGTCCGACGCATGTGCTTTTAACGAAGTAAGATACAAATCGTGCCAATGTTGGGCCAATTACATAATTTTAGCGATATGGGGCCAACGTAGATAAGATTATCATAACAAAGAAATGCGCCAACAGAAGGCCCACTGTGACTTCTCTTAAAACAAACCAATTTGGGCCAACTATGGGCCAACATTTAACCAACTTTGTTATTACGCCAACCTAGAGCCAATGGTGTTTGGCCAACGTTGGTCCAACGCATGTGCTTTTTACGAAGGAAGATACAAATCGTGCCAACGTTGGGCCAATGATTAAAACCAAGCCAACAGAAAACAATTCTCTTCTTACATTGGGACATCGTCGGCCCAAAGTAATTCAACCGACACCGACCGTGTACCAACAAAACTACTCGTGTGCCAACATTGGCCCAACGTGTGCTTGCTATCTGGGATGTAAGTACTATTTTGTGTAACAGGTTTAGCTTTTTAACATTATTTTAGTCTGTTCTAAGTAAGCATGTCTTCGTCCAAGGTTGTTTCCTTTTATTTTGTCTGATTACTCATATCATGTACTATCAATAAAGTTACGCCTGTATCTTAAATACATTGTTCAAACGACATCGTTAAACAATTTCTCATAACATAACTTTGACAAATGAACACCGTTTACTCAAATTCAATCAAAGACATCTGTTCACTTTTATCAATGCTTTGGTTTATTTTCTCACAACAATGGTTATTCTCACAACAATGGTTATTCAATCCAGAATGCTCAGGTACATCTAGAGACCGTGCAAGATAAAGGGTCTATGTACTTTTTGTAGCACAAAAAACACAATGTCCACAGCTTGACAATAATGATAGTAGAAAGCTTCCCTGAAAATATTACTTGCTGAGGTGCTGTTGTTTTTGAGAAATGAGTAAAACAATGTAATAAGAATAATATTCGTCTCAGTGATCATGAGACGAACATTATTTTAGCCTGTAAACGTATTTTCATGACAATGTTTTACTAATTTCTCAAAAACTACAGCACCTCAGCAACTGATATTTTACGGTTAAAATTTAACTGTAAATAATGTGAACATTGTGTGCTGTGTTAAAAAAGTACCAAAATCCTCTAAGAGTGTATTCAAGTATTTTCAGTGCGTAGCCATTAATGACAAACCGAATTTTAGTTGGTCAAACCTGCGAAAACGAGCGACACTTGCACGGTCCATTACAGCTTTAGTAACAATGCATTTGGTTGTTTGTAACACATTCAATTACAACATCGTCGTCTTATGTATACCTACCAATGAATGCATTTAAGTCACCTGGAAGTGGTATTTTGTCAAAATAAAGCTTTTGTCACTAAAATATGTGTTTTGATGAGTGGAACATAAATAAACAAGGAGCTAAGGTTCTACAAAATTAGTTTCCATTTTATTCACCAATTTAAAAGAAAGCCCGACCCGAGAGGGCGCTGTTCGTGACGTCAATCGAGGCGCGATATTTGAAGAGAAATTGTATAGTCTGGCCCCGTACACTGCGTCTTGATACCCGATCGGTATGATGCTTACGTACCTACAAAACTACGGTCACGAAGCAAAATGCACGCACTGTATGGCTGCTGTGGGGACGGTGAATCGCATGCAGTGCCAACACAAAATAGTGACGATTAGCGCAAGCTAAAGATGCCCTCACAGTTGGAACAATACCCGATTTTGTTCACGTAAGGCAACTGCTTATTAAGGTTCGTCACGTCTTTCAGGTATCTTATTCGAGTTCCAGTTATCTGGAAAAATTGTTGGGGTGGCGTCATGTTTTAGAAAATAACTTTTCTCTTCATGTCAAAATGTGCGGTGTTTTCCGGATTCTCAAAGCACGACGGATCGAAGTGCTGAAAAAGACGTCGGACCGGACCCCTTTGCAAACTGACCCTATCTTTAGTTGTTTTGCTGCATCCAGCAGCAATACACCTGGTCGACATTGCCGGAAAAATGCAATAATTTTTCTTTTTTCGAAACGTACGAACTCACGACTAGGACTTGCATGTACTTGCACGTACGTGTGTTCGATGTTCGATTGAGGCAACGTCTGCATAGATTGAAGTCACAAAAGGGGTTGGCGGGGAAGTCACCCCAAAACAACTTTATCTATTTTGTGTAAACATATAAATCGTTATTAAAAACGATTACTCACAGACATATTGTAATGTTCATTAACAAATACTCTAATGTTTGAAGAAAAGAAAATTATATTTCCATGTGCCTTTAAAGAAGAATAGCTTTTAATTGTCGGTATTTTCAAATATATAATTGCGTATCCGTACTTTTTTTCGGCAGAATGATTGATGGCTGATCTACAAAAGTAAAAAAAAAAAATGCTGTGCTTCGAGTTCAAGACATCCAGTTTCTTTAATAATTCTTCTTCTGGTTAATAAACCTAGTTGACATGGAGACCATCACAGATTAACTACAATGAAAATAGAAACGAAATTATATGTCACGAGAAATACTCAGTGATTGTACAAATTGGACCTGACACAAACTACCCTAATAATTATGCAAATGAATGTATGAATAAGAGCAATGTTTACATTGACCCGTGTGCACGGAGTGAATGGAATGAAGCGAGTCATATACTAACTTTGACATATAAAACCCAGGGCTAGAATTACCACTTAAACACAATATTATTAGCAACTGACTAGCATATACCCTGTGTGTACCAGCCAATGAAATTATGCATGTAAGAACCCGAATAACATTCCCCATTTATATGTGCAACCAAATTAAACGGTTTGTCAAAAAAAATATGTTAGGTTTCAAATCAGTAACTAAATATAACACCATCACTCAATCAGCTCTATAATGTAGTGGCAATAAAATCAATGAACATACCGTTTAAAAAACCTTGGCGGGAATGTAAACTTCGGGCGAAAAAAATGGGCCTTGACTAGGAACAAATCGTGGAACTAAACCATGGCTGTTAGTACCCAGAAGCATAAGCTCGACCCAAACAGCGCCCTCAACTAACAGAAACAAAGTTTCCTGACTTTGGGCGTTACAGATGGTGTTAAGAGTAAGAGCCATTTATGACGGTATTTTATTTTGTTATCAAATCGCATTGTTGCTGATCATTTAGAGGTGCATTGCCGGCAGCCTCATTGGGCGCAAAGTTCGGTAATTGATCACAACAAAATTAAACGTCACACTTATATGTACCAGTTTACTCATTGGTAAGAGTAGCAAATAATGTAGTGTCTTACGTACTAAGACAACTTGTACAACTTAGGTTCTAAGCTCTAAACCGCTTAGTAGCGGCGTTTTGTATTGTCTTAGGTTCCATAGTTCTGAAAAAGGCCATGTATGAGTAAACGTTTTAAATATTTCAACAGGTTTGTGTTTTGTTTTATATATAAGGCTAACTTATAATAAATTAAGAGTTGCACGATTAATTAAAAAAACAAAAAAAACATTCGTAACAATTTCATTCTTAAACACACCAACAACTACACATGTAAAACAATTGCAGTCCGCAAAGTTGAGATCTGCTTCATATATTGTTTAAATCAAACTTTTAGTGCTAAACAAAGGACTTCGTTGCTGTTTTACTGTTAGTTGCATTCATTTCTTCTGATCTTCTGACCCTTATGTTTGTTTACTTGGCTGCGTAACTTTTATAACCATCTAATAAGATGATAATCATCTTATATATATTTTTTTTCTAATCTAAGGTCCACAAAGAAAAAAAACAAATGCAGAAAGTTAAGATTTTTTTAAAGAAAACAACTATCTTCAAAATAATATACTTTCTTAAACATTCTAACAATTTTTTGTTTAATTAGCAGATCACAAGTGATGTGATTTTTAAATCTTAAACCACGTCAGCGATTATTCCTGAAATGGAGTGTTGCTGTTTTACTGATCTTTGCAATTATTTATTATCAACCGTTTTTTTTTTTTTTTTTTTTTTTTTTTTTTCGGATGAGTACATGTTTATTGACATAAAATAAGTTTTGTTCGAATCTAAGATAAACACATATGTAAAACAGATAAAGACAATTAAGCATATTACAAGAGATCAACCTTCTTCAGTATGTACTTTTTTCAACACTCTCCCAACGACAAATGTTTCAACTACCACTTCTAACTTAATGTGTCAATCCCTTCATCAACTGTAAACCACATGCGAAATATTCCAGCATTGATTGTTGCTGTTGAACTCATGTTTTAAATTATATTTTCTGATCCATATTTTGGTTGTATCCTTGGATGAGTAAACGATTATAGTCATTTAATATTTAATTTCTACCTGAAGCTTACACAGATAAATTTGCAATTAAGTAAAATAAAAGATAATGACATTCTTCAAAACTTACTTTCTTAAACGCTCAACAACTTGTGTAAATCAGCGGTTCACAATTAATGTGTTATCCACATTTTGATTATTCCTGAAAAGGAAATCGGCTGTTGTAATGTTCTTTACATTCCAATCAGTTTCTCTGATCGATAGTTTTGTATCCCTTGATAAGAACACGGCTTCAGTCATATTTTTTTTTGTTCGTACTAAATCTAAAATTCTTCTATAATTTAATAACTTAAAAACTCTGACAACAACACAATAATGTTGTAGTTAGCAGTTCATTGTTAATGATATATCTGCTTCATCAAATGTATACAACACTTCAATTTTATTTTGAGAATGGATATTGTTGTATTGATCTTTGCAACAATTTCTTCGGACCCATTTTCATTTGTTGTCCTTGAATTTAGCTTGTTTATAGTTTTTAAGATTGTCTTGTTTTACTTTTTTTCTAATCTAGGTTCCACACATTTAAATTTAAGTTAAACACAATTAAGCACAATGAAACAGAAGCAACTTCTCAACATGTAGTTTCTTAAAGGCAATGACAATAATACATTTTTGATTTGAAAATGTGCAATATGCAACACACATTGATTAATACTACTTTAGAATTGCAAGGGTCGTGGGTTCGAATCCCACCCGAGTAATATGCCTGTGGTATTTATTTCACAGGACTCGGAAAAGTACTGATTATACAGTGCTAACACACACCAGTGTTTGGGTAAAAAAATAAAATTAATTTTATTTATCCCCGATGCAAATTTAACCTCTATTATATAGACATTGATTAACAAAAAGGGTAATATTTTGCTGTGTTATTGATTGTTTTGTTTTTTATACTACATGCCATTCATTTCTACAACAAACATTAGTTGACCAGAACACTCGGAATTCCAACGGGTTTCCCGCTTTAAACACAGGGTGGTTGGAAACGACCAAGTGTTTGTTCGGAAAACTTGTACCTTTTTGGAGTCAAAATGTTAACAAAAAAAAAATAATCTGCACTGGATATTTATTTTAGAATGTACAAACCAATTATTTAGGAACTGTTGTCACCAATCACATGTTCCTTCAACTCGACTACTTCCAATTGTTAAAGAAACACGTTGCCTTGGATCGGACGAGTTGGTCTATAAACAAAAAATTAACCGTGTGTTATAAAACGAATATGGTGAGAAAGATGTTTTAAAAGTAGAATACAATGATCCACACAAATTTGCCTTGAAATTGCGTGGTTTTCCTGTTACTTTGCGAACTTACACGGTCGGCCATAAATGGCGGACCGTGTTATCTGACGATGTAAAAGGAAAACCGTGCAATTTTGAGGCATGTTTGTGTGGATCATTGTATTCTACTTTTACGACATACATCTATCCATATGCATTTGATAACAAACGGTTACAAACCCTTTTACAAAGACCAACTCGACCGATCCAAGGCAACGTGTACCTTTAAATCAATGAGTTTTATATCATTGTTATCTCTGACATTAATTTATTTATTAAATCAGTCATCAAGGTACTTCAGATTGAATACTTTGGGGCAGTGATGCATTTTGCGATGATCACTTATATAAATAGTTGTAAATTCGTTCTCATAATGTTTATTTAAGGCACTAGACACCATTGGTGTTTATTCAATTTAGTGTTATGTCAAGTCTCAACAAAATGTTAACGAGCAACAGGGAGCTATTGAACATATTATTTATAAACGGCTCACTCTGAAGTACGTTTTTGAGAGATGAGTAATTTCTCACAAAAATAATCAAAAACGCCAGCTGCACATTTTAGTAGGCATATAAAAGCCGGCAGTTCTCTTGCAACTTCGATGACCAAATGGGTCACATTTTTAAAGAATGTTTTTGGTTATGCATAGTGTTGGGTTATACCAAGTGAGAATATTGGTATTATAGTCAACTACATATGCCACTATTGCCTTTAAAGGCACTGGACACTATTGACAATTGCTTAAAGGAACACGTTGCCTTGGATCGGGTCGAGTTGGTCTATACAAAGCGTTTGTAACCTTTGTTTATAAATTGCATATGGTTGGAAAGATGTCTTAAAAGTAGAATACAATGATCCACACAAGTTTGCCTCGAAATTGCGTGGTTTTCCTTTTACTGTGCGAACTAACACGGTCGGCCATTTATGGAAGTCAAAAATTTGACTCCCCTAAATGGCCGATCGTGTTAGTCGACGAGGTAAAATGAAAACCGTGCAATTTCGAAGCATGTTTGTGCGGATCATTGTATTCTACTTTTACAACATCTTTCTACCCATATGCATTTTATAACAAACGGTTACAAACGCCTTTCAAAGACCAACTCGACCCGATCCAAGGCAACGACTTCCTTTAAAATAACTGTAAGCATAACAACTTACTTCTTGACGATCAATGATATTACAAAACATTGCGATAAACGGCTCCCACCGAAGTAACGTCGTTTTCGAGAAAGAGGTTGTTTCTCACTTAAACACGTAAATTTGATTTTAAGGTATCGAATTAAAGCATCTCAAATCACACAACTTCGTGCGACAAGTGTTGTTGTTGGTGTCAATATTATCATGCAACTTCGACGACCATTTGAGTTCATTTTTTTAAGGTTTGTTACGCTGGGCATATGTTGAGATATACCAAATTAGGAGACACGTCGATGGCAATACCGAAGTTGTCCTGTGTCTTTTTAAGTAAAGCTTGTTCGTTTAATGAGTTACAAAACTTGCCGTATTTTCATGCTGCATTTCTTCAGGGAGAAATAATCTGATCCATACCACCAACCTGCCCATTTTACTCCACGTCCGAATGGAACATCTTCCTGTGGATAGTATTTACCATTCAGATGGGACATGTAGCAGCTTGTAAACCACCAGGCACCTTCCCATAGCTCTGCGCAGTTGGCAATGGTATCTCCGTCATTGTCCTGATCCTTCGCTGTGAATGGTTGGCCATTATGACCAAACATTGAATCACTTGTTGTACTCTGAGCATCATATGAACCAACATTGAGAGTGTACTTGTCACCTGTAACAGCAAACTCACCATAAGAAGCCCAAACTGCAGTGGACTGCCAATTATCCATATCTACTCTGAGCTCCCATTGACCCGTTCCAGTAAGGGCACGCAGGATGTCATTCCCCAACCAGAACTCATTTTGCATGTCACCAAAGCCAGATGCGTATTCAGACCAGGTGCGGTAAAAGTCAACAGAGCCATCGTGTCTCCTCTGGAAGACGATCCAGCCTCCTCCATCTGTTTCCATATCACAGTAGACCTGTAACCCAGCATTTAGACTTGCAGGGTAGATTTTGTACATGCCATTGTCACGGTAACCGGCTTGATATAACTTAGTACAACTGCTATACTTCTTCACGTTCGGAACGGAAAAAAGAAAAAGTGTCCACCCTTTCATCATAGTAGACACTTCCTTGTGATTCGATAAAGTCAACAGGGCTGTTTGCTCTGGTGATATTGTTAAATGCACAACCATTGTTATCTATTTGGTAGTTGAATGATGCACACTGTGGGTTTAAAGAGCAGTCTCGCCCACAGATCACAGAAGAAGATACAGTCTTCAACTGAAACACTTGATTCAGTAAGGCACGGTTTTCAGCCAAGTAGAATGTTTCGATGAACCGCTGTGGGTTTGCACCATGGCATGTTTGAATCAGTACAAACATAAACAAAGTTGCGATAATGACTTCCATGATGATCGTTTGTGTATACTATTATTCGTAATAACTTTTAGAAGAAATGAATCAGGCAGTTATTTATATATTTCTTCAAATTAAGCAATTAATTGAACAGAAGTTGTTGCTGCACACATGTGTAATTGAGTAAGCTTCACTCATTGACTTCACCGTTCACCGTATTCACAGCAGTGAGATAGAAACGAGTGACCAAACAGTATTTAAGGCTTGTCTATAAAGAAACAGACGACTGTGGCGGGTTTTGATTGGCTGTCCAATTATGGGTCAATTTCGATTGCGTGTGTAATACAATTTATTAGGTTTTCCTGTGTGCTTCAGACCAAATCACTGTATTATGCTCCTTTTGTTTTTCTGCAAAAGGAACGTAGCGAAAGCAATTACACAGCCAAGGACGCTGTATCGGCCTATTATTTAAAGGCAGTGGACACTATTGGTAATTTCTCAAAATATTTATAAGCATAACACCTTTCTTGTAAGTAATGGGGAGAGGTTGATGGTATACAACACCGTTATAAACGGCTCCCTTTGAAGTGACGTAGTTTTCGAGAAAGAAGTAATTTTCCACGAAATTGATTTCAAAACCTCATATTTAGAATTTTAGGTCCCGAAATCAAACATCTGAAAGCAATCAACTACGTGTTACAAGGTTGTTTTTTTTTCTTTCAAAAATATCTCGCAACAACGACGACCGAGTGAGCTCAAATTTTCACAGGTTTGTTATTTTAAATATATGGTGAGATACACCGACTGTGTGTTAACAATTTACAATGGTGTCAAGTGTCTGTAAGGCCAAGTCACACTGTAGCGTTTGCCAAAACTATAACAACGCATATATAACGCAAATAGAGCTAATCGAACGATCACACTCGCCCTCTCGTGGTGATGGCATACTCATCAGGTCACCAAAGTGACCCACTCCACAAGCAGGGCACTGGGGGCCGACCCGGGTGAGCCCCGTCAAAGCTATTCGAACGTACCTGGGCAGACGTAGACAGGGGTCAACCCATGGAAGATAAACGAATACACACCCATATGCTCACAAATATTGTTATACGCTGACTGACTCTTAAAACCGACATACGTTTACAGAGAAACTAAAAGTTTTTTGTTCGCGTATTTGTTTTGGTTTTTACTGGAATAAAAAGCGGTTCATGCACGTCAGAACCGAGATGAGAGCAATTGTTCCGCTCAATTTGTTTTCTGTAAAAAAAAACGTTGCAAAAAAAAACAATTAACAGCCAAGGTGGCACAATACCGAGGTGTGTAGACTGCAATTACGTGGTGGAAATCATAATTGTTTTTGTTATGAGATCTTTAGCGCTATATAGCTGCATGTACGTCAGAAAAGAGAAGTAAATTTGTTCCGCTCCATTTATTTAGTTTTGTAAACGGAACACAACAGAGGCAATTTCACATCCAAGGGTACTGTACCGACCTACTTTTACAATTCAATTACGTGGTGACAAGCGTAATTGTTTTTGTACTATAGCTGCATGCACGTCAGTAAATAAAATAAGTCAATTTGTTCCGCTCCGTTTGTTTTCTCTAAAAGGAACGCGTCGAAGGCAATTACACAGTCACTGTACCGACCTACTTTAACACTGCAACATCAAGGTGATTTTGCGTATTAGTTATCGATCACTAATCAGACTATATTCATGCGGACAACTCAGTCTAAACAAACTAAAATGCTTATTACCTTGTATAGTTCCCAATAAGGTGTTGTCCAGCTCTTTTGCAAAAATTCCCGGCTCACAAATAATTCTCCACGAAAACCCTTACACAAAAGGAAACTAATTATTATATTATTTTTTTTTCAACCTTCGCACACAATTGGATCAACCCATTTTAACATGAACCACCCATACCAAGGACAACACAGCTTTATCATGATTTGGAGAAGAACAAATCGTAGAATTTTGCACACGTTGTTTTATTGTTCCTTTTGACATTGACTTGACTCAAGTCGCAGTTCCGTGACAGTTTTTTTTCAGTCCCATCGCCCACAAATGAACATTTGTTTTGTGCAGCCGATCACCCCCAAACTGTTCCGTACCTTTCTCGGGACCAGTGTAGCTACATTGTGGCGGCGGATGTGACAAGGGACCTCTCGCACGAGAACGGACATTGAATCAAGTCTAACGGTGAAAGGGCTCACAAGATCACGGTTCGGTGCAGTTAATAAAAACCACAACAACGCGTAAACATGACACCACCCGGTCCCGAGAATGGCCAGGCATATGGCTGGGGATGCCGGCCGCTCAAAATTTTCCTGGTGTCAAGATGATGGGACTGGACATAAAATGAACCTCATTGGAATGGGACTCAAGCCAAGTATGTTACCGTGCGGTCCACATCATACAGGGCGGGGGCGTTCAATCGTGAGCACACGCCTTTATAAGAGAATGGAAACGAGAACGTTAGAAATGCACGCCCTTGAAGCATGGGCGTTTTCTGTGTAGAGCAATTAATTAACCAATACAATGTCTCCTCTTTGCGTCGTTATCGTTAACATTTTAGTTATCGCTGCAGTCACTGTGTGACTCGGCCTTAACGCTACCTCCCGTCCTCTGTGTTCCTACCGTCCCAAAATCGAAAGCTCTCTAGTTTATTGGACAGGATGAGAAGGGTTTAAAAGGGGTTCAGAAGAAGTCGTAAAGACGATGGAACAATGATAAGTCAAAGGGGCATTACATATTGGTTTATAAAACAGTGGCTGGCACTGCCAACACTATGTAATCCACCATACAAAACACGCGAAAAAAAAAATACAACACCGATGACACTTTTAGCATGAAATCGATTAAAAAGAAAAATCGATGATAACGCTCACTGAAATTGTCGACACAAATATTTCAATATGTTTCCACAATCACCATTCAGTATTTGTTACTTTAAGGAAAATGAAAGTTAGCGAGGGTCAATCGAGAAGCGGCATACCCCCAAATTATTCTCTGCTAACACTCTGTCATGACAAGACTAACGGCGTGGCGTCTTTATCGAAAACTCTTCTCTCCTTTATGCCTCCAGTGTAACCAAAAGGCAGCAGCAACACTCAGTAATTGTGCACCAGCCATTAGACTGAAGGCCACGGTGTAGTCTCCAGTTAAGTCGTATATCAATCCTGGTGGGCACAAACAAAACGTACACATGTTTAAGTTTCATACCTTCATTTACTGTTTCGTTCATTCATTCATTAATTTGCGACTCATTATTTCATCAGCTCGCCAGTGTAGCCGTGAGCTTTGTTGATCGAGAGAGTGGTTTGGATCCATCCCGACAAAACTACTAAATATAAACAACACAATAGTGAATTTTACAACTACCGTCCCAATGCGCTTTACTATATTGCCCCGGTCATCGGGGCAATAACACCCCTTTCATATGTATCCGTTCCCTGGAAAAAGGTAGCGCTCCGAAGGCTTTTTCTTACCAACAAATCAAACTGCCAGATACATAACACTTGGTGAAAAGAAACATTAGTAAAGTATATTGCTCAAGGACAAAAGCTTTACTACCGGGACCTGAAGCCACACTCCATTGATTTTGACCATACTTGAATATAGCCACTCGGCCAAGACACCTCACAAAATACTCGATGCAGAACGTTTATCAATCATTTACGAATCTGTTATCAATATGTTGGGTTAGTTTGCTTGTAGAAAGGTTTGCGGTAACACCATGTAATGACTATCTCTAATGAGTTGGGGTGATTCTGAAAAGAACCGTTGGTTTCAACTCGACGTTTCGATCAGTATGCTCTGATCGTCTTCTGCTCTGATCGTCTTCTGCAGAAGACGATCAGAGCATACTTATCGAAACGTCGAGTTGAAACCAACGGTTCTTTTCAGAACCACCCCAACTCAATAGAGAAAGTCATTACATGGTGTTACCGCAAACCTTTCTATATCGTATTTCCACCACGCAAAGTTTCAAATCCTACTTAGTTTGATTGTGTTAATCAGGACGATATTTGCATGTCGAAATATACCGACGTCATTTCCTTGAGCTTTGTACATGTGTCTTATCTTGATGACAGAGACCATTTTCGGATATGCATTCGTGCGCCTAGTAGTGTTGTATGCATCCTCGTAGTCATGGGTCAAAAAGGCGCGGCGAGATCGATCACCCCTGGGAACGAAAGTGTGGGCTAACCCGCTCACACGTATCCGAAAAATCAGTTATAAACAACTCCAGCTGGTCATAATCAAGCGTTTAAAAAAACGCGACGTGCTCTCCACCAATAGTAATATCGAAACTGTCAGAGGTATTTATGAATTTGGTTTAACAATTAAAGGAACACGTTGCCTTGGATCGGTCGAGTTTGTTTTTGAAAAGCTTTTGTAACCGTTCGTAAAATGCATATGATTATAAAGATATTTTAAAAGTATAATATAATGATCCACACAAGTATAACTCGAATTGCGTGGTTTTCCTTTTACCTCGTCGACAAACACGGTCGGCCATTTTATGGGGGTCAAATTGTTGACTCACATAAACGGCCGACTGTGTTAGGTCGCAAAGTAAAAGGAAAACCACGCAAACACGCAAACGTGTGTGGATCATTGTATTCCAATTTAAAAATATATTAATTCCCATATGCATTTTATAACAAACGGTTACAAACGCTTTTCAATGACCAACTTGTCCGATCCAAAGCAGCGTGTTCATTTAACACAAAAACTCACCTGGGACATATAGGAGAAGGATTATGGACAAACCAGTCATAAATCCCATCCAGCCAAGAACATGGCCCAGCTGTTCTTTACCAAATATTTCCTTTATGACAACATCTATGAGTATGGAAGTCAATGCAAAAGCAATTCCAAAGATACAAGCATTTCCAGTAATTGGCCAGTAAGACATCAACCATGGGTCGACAGCATAGTAAATGACAAGTATAAGTACAGCTATAGCCAGCCAGGTGTATTTGCTGACAAATTGCACTTGCTGAATTATAGGGGCGATCATAAGGCAGGCTACTGCTCTTCCAATTCCATAAGCAACGATGAAATTCGACGCGTCTTCCATTGTGAATCCTTTATACACAGTAGTATACTGCACATAGTAGACTAACCAAGCACAGTAAGTGATTAGTCGAACAGTTGATATAAATACAATAAACCAAAATGATGTGGATGAGAACAAACCACGCTGGAATGTTTCACGAGTGAATAAGTATACTTTGTTAAAACAGCCACAGTGGTTGTTTGGTGCCCTTTTGTCTTCTCCGGTCTCTTGCTCCTCGTATGTGAGAGCTGCTTCGTAACCATCTCGACTCCCACTAGCTGCAGGTGGTTTCATCAGAGCTCCACAAACAGCGATATGTAATAATAATGCTCCAAGTAGTAGCATTGTTCCTCTCCAGCCGTATATATCTAGGAAAAGCTGTATCAATGGCACAACAGCAATGAAGGCAAAGGAGGAGCCCATGGACCCCAAGCCGTAGGCTGTTGTGAGTGATTTGGTAAAGAAACTTCCAACCAGATGCTTCGATATTATGTAAGTGATGCCAATTGCTGCTCCTGAATAGTAAGATACGAAATATGTTAAGAGTTTTAACTTTTAACATTCCTCTGAAGAGCTGAGGGAACAAAGTATACTCAACATTTTCTAAACATTAAGGTACTTTTTTCAACAATGTCAACATATTTACATAAATTACACTCACACCATTTTAAGATAATGATAATAAAAAGTTAACCTTTAAAGGCAGTGGACACTATTTGTAGTTACTCAAAGTAATTATTAGCATAAAACCTCATTTGTCAACGAGTAATGGGGAGAGGTATAAAACAGTGAGAGAAACGGCTCCCTCTTGAAGTAACATAGTTTTTGAGAAACAAGTACTTTTCCACGAGTTTGATTTCGAGACCTCAAGTTTAGAACTTGAGGTCTCGAAATCAAGCATCTGGAAGCACACAACTTCGTGTGACAAGGGTGTTTTTTTCTTTCATAGTTATCTCGCAACTCCGACGACCAATCGAGCTCAAATTTTCACAGGTTTGTTATTTTACGTGAGAAGTGAGAAGACTGGTCTTTGACAATTACCAATAGTGTCCACTCTCTTTAAGGGGAAGGTACACGTTTGTTAATTGTCAAAGCACAGTCTTTTCACTTGGTGTATCCCAGCATAAGCATAACATCACAAGCCTGTGAAAATTTAAGCTAAATTGGTCATAGAAGTTGCAAGACAAAGATGAAAGATAACAAAATTTGTGTGCTTTCAGTTAGAAATAAAATACTTATAGCTTAAAGTCTTTTAACATTCAAGTCAGAAATAAACACTTTCTCAAAATACATACTACTTCAGAGGAAGCCGTTCCTCGAAATGTTGTATACTAACAACAGCTCTCCAATGCTCGTTACCAAGTAAATTTTTGAGTTAATATTTGTTTTTAGTAATTACAAAACGCGTACTTTCCCTTTATATGTTAATTGCTAAGGTGCTGCAATTGTTTTTATGAATGAGTAAACCAGTATCACGTAAAGACGTTTCACATGTTTCGTAATGTCCGTTAATGTTATTTTCGTGACTTGTTTTACTATGTTCTCAAAAAAATTCAGCACCTCAGGAAGTAGAATTTAAAGAAGTCACTATACCATACTATCTTCATACTGTTTGTTGAATGTAGTTGCAATTACAGTGTCTTGATTGTTAGTCCAGCTGATGTGTGGTTTGACCGATAGACATTATTGCTCTATTATACGGAGCTTAAGGAATAATATGCGTGAAAAAAAAATGAAAACAAGTTGCGTGCGAACAAAAACAAATATGCGAGCTGACAAATAAATCTACGTTCAACCGCAACAAATACGCGTGCGTACGAAAACAGTTGCGAACTAAAAATGTGCTTGCGTACGATCAAAATCTTCGTTGGACTTGTTTTTGTTTGCACCCAATTATTTGTTTCGTTCGCACGCAATTTTGTTTTTACGCATGTCCCTTTAAAAGCTCCGTACTGTACAATCTCTGCTGCAAACATTTAAACCCGCGAAAACGACCAATCAAAAAAGTAAAACATTTAGTTAGAGGACAATATGCCTCAACAAGGTCATTTGTTTGTAGTGTATACACTCTCCCGATAGGCTTGCTTTGGTGTTATGCAAAATGTGCAATCGTTTTGTTTTACTTTTTTTCTCGTGAACCAGATGGCCGATCGATCTCAAACTTACACAGGTTTGTCAGATTATGCATATAGTGTGTTGCATAAAGTGGTAACAATGTCAGCAACTGTTTTGTTAGCTCAATCCAACTTGTTTATGTTAATTTTAAGCAACGTTTTACCTGAAACAGTAAGGAGGAAGGTGATTGCGTACAGACTGGATAGGAATGACGCAGTTATCATAGAGATACCAGCAACTATTCCACTCACTATCACCACAGTCCTGGCGCCAAATCTCTCCTTTAGTGGCGTTGCTAATATCCCTGCTCAGAAAAGAAGAACAAAAAACATGGCGATGATACATTGATTATAATTGTGACAGCAGTATAATTGAACAAAGTTACAATATATTACATCCGTCCAGGCGATCTTTTTTTTTTTAGCTGTTGATATTGTTTTCGTCGATATACTACTACTACTACTGCTGCTGCTGCTGGTGCTGCCGCCGCTGCCGCTGCCGCCGCTGCCGCCGCTGCCGCCGCCGCCGTCGTTGCCGTTGTTGCCGTTGCCGTTGCCAGTGTTGTTGTCGTTGTCGTTGTCGTTGTTGTTGTTGTTTTTGTTGTTGTTTTTGTTGTTGTTATTATTTCTCAATTGTTAGCCCAGCATAACCTGTGTGCATGCATGATGTTTGAAATACACAGTAAGTGGAAAATGGTAATCATTAGCACAGAGTTTGGTGGTTATGAGTTCAGTGAAATCCACTCGTACTAGATCAAACATCAAACCAACTACCAAATACAGGGATTTCATCCTAAGGAGTTTGTCACATGATAATGGACTCTAATAATACTGTCATGTACTCAATAAACCAAACAAATCAAACAATCCTGAGTAAAATACAAGTTTTTACATTCATTCAACTTTTTAATTGAACTTTTGGGGATAAACAATTCAGTTGAACATTATTTGCCTTAAAAAAAGGAGATGTTGATACCACTCAACTTATATAACGCCCTCTATTGACAAGTTACAGTGGAAATCTTTGCAGCACCTTAATTTCAAGAACTACACGACCAATGTTTAAACTCATTGGGCATGGACATTCATTTAAAAAAAAACCTTGACATCAAGTTGACCTATACTTCCGGGTCAACCGGAAGTGAGACCATATCTTAAGAAATACACAACCTATTTTCAATTGTTTCAGTTATAGACTCCTTGGTCATTTGAGCACATGGTCCAAGCAAAACAACACGGAACAGCTTTGTGTTTGTTCACAAACACCTAATGTCTAGTTTTTAATTGATATTATTATTTATATTTATTGTATTATTATTCATTTGGAAATCAGACAACAAAACAATGATGAGTACAGAGCAACAAAGTGATGAAAATCCACAAGGGAACAATCAATACAGCAACACTTGCCATAAACACAAAAGTTTAACTTAATAACTGTGGACTGGGCCAACTGTTTCATATTGTGACTGGCTTGTACACAAATAAGCAAAGAGATAAGTTTAAATAAACTATTTTATAAACAGTAAAGTTTAATTAAAAGTACATCAATATTTAAGATAAACTTACCCGAGAACGCCCCACCAGACGAAACAAAAGCAACCATCCAGCCAATTAACCACGTGGAAGTGACGAACTGTTCCTGTAGGGTGGGTAACATCATACCCAGACCTTTGGTCACACCAACCCTTGCTGCAAAACACGTAAATAAACCCAACACAGCAATCCAACCATGAATACCGCCATCTCGTATGGTTTCCTTTAAAGAGTTCGAAACGCTCTCCAAGCAGCCATGCGCCATTTTCTATGGACCAAGAAGAGATTAAACAAAACAAGAGGCGCACTGAGGAACTCATAAGCAACATCTCACTGAGAACAACTGGTTACAGGTATGTTCTTCAGACACAGTCAATGTAACGTTATGGATGGTAAATGGTATCATTGGTATCACCAACCTACATCTCACATAATGAACCATTTTTGTAGAGCGCATATCACAATCACATATAAGTCCCTATGCGCTTTGAGATGAAAACAAAAGAGGAGTAAAAGTTAATAAAGATGTGAAGTAAATACAAAAGCAAAATTTAGTTGATACAGAAAGAAAATACCCCAAGTCCAACCTGCGTTTTTTTTTCTAAGAACGTGTAGCGTGTTAAAATCATATGGGGCTTCGAAATTAATGGTGACTGTATTGGTTGACGACTCACCTCAAGCTATATATGCTGGTATTATTCCATTGCATTTTAACACATTTCATGAATTGTTTACCGTACCGTAGACACAAGCACATGGAACAGTCGCTGGCTGCGCAATAGCTCAGTGTAAACTTAATATCTAGAGTATGAAAGTGTATGTGTACTGATACATTTATTTCCAGTGTTGTTTCCAATCTTAACTCTTTTTTATGCACATGGTTTGGGAGGGCACATGTGTTTGTTGACATTTTTGTTTTACTTTTGGCTTTCCCTGGACGGCCGTTTGTTATAATTGTTGTAGTGTCCGAAAAAAGACAAACAAATATAACATACAAAAGTAAATACCTTTCATTACCTGTATCCAGGACCAATTTTATTTGTTATTCATAAATACCTCAGACAGTTTCGCTATTCCTATTGGTGTAGAGCGCTTCACGTGGGTGGATGTAAACCTTTTTTTCATGACCGGTAACAAGTGTTAATTCATGGGTGTGACACGCGACCTTGCACATGTTCTTTTGAGACAGTTTCTCCATTCATATTGATCGAGAGCAACGGCTGAAACAGTTTTGCCACACCACGCAAATACGCGCGATGCGCACACCATTCCCTTGTAAGGAGTTGTTTACCCGAGGGCGGCAGAGGGCTTTACCGTTTCATAGCTGGAGGGGGGTTGTGTTGAAATAAATCATTTAAACATTATATTTGTTGCAATTATTTTACTTTTTGACCAAACAGTGATGATGTCTTTGACCTAAAAGGTATTTATGAATGGGAATCAAAGTGTGTTGAATCGAGTTTCAACTAGTGGTTTTCAACTAATTGTTCAAAGCCGGTGTCCCACAAGGTACCAAAATCGGACCGATCGCCTTTTTGGTCATGTTTAATGATTTTGTCACTGATCATCAAGAGGTTACTCACTATAAGTATGTAGATGACATGACCCTTAGCCAGTCTTTTAAAAACTCTGAGAATGCTATTGGTTTGCAAAACGAATTAGACTGTCTCCAACAGTGGGCTGACACTAACAACATGAAAATCAATCCTCCCAAGTGTCAAGCTTTGAGTATTTGTTTCCAACGCACCCCAGCTGTACTACCTCACTAACACAAGCTGTATGACAATTCTTGGGGTTCATCTACAGAGTAATCTTAAATGGGATACCCAGATAAGTTCAATGTGCAAAGCCTTCAACTATAAATTGTACCTTCTGCGCCAATTAAAACGGTGCTGCACTTCTAATGCTGATTTGTTGAGTGTATATATTATGTATGTTAGACCAACTATTGAGTATGCTTGCCCAGTCTGGTATTCAAGCCTCACGAAGTCTCAACTTGGATGCCTTGAAAAGTTGCAGCGCAAGGCTCTTCGTATTATCTTGTCCTACGATTACTGTGAAACTAAGTCTTTTGCTGAGATTATTCCCAGCTTGGCCTCCCTGCCATGGATGTTACACTTGAGCAGCTCTTCGTAAATTTTGGTAAATCCCTCCTCACTTCTAACAGATATAAACAATGGCTTCCCCCACCTAGAAACAACAACCTGAGAAATTCCAATAAACTTTGTACAATTAAATGTAGGACTAACCGTTTCAAAAACAGTTGCATCCCTTCCCTAGTTGAGCTGCTCAATCACCAATAATTGTTCTGGCCTGTAGATAACTTGTTTTCATTGTGTAAATATTTGTAATGTATATACTTACAGTTTTTTAATTTTATATTCTCATCTACTCTATTTTTATAATCTCGTATTGTATATTTGCTGGTTTTTGATGTTTGAATGTAGTTTTATATTGTAAAACTAAACACAATTCAGCCTTTTGGCTGCTACGTTTGATTTTTAATAAACCAATAATAATAATAATAATAATAATAATAATAATAAACCCGCAAAGGCCTAGTTCTTTATAATTTACCTCGACTTCGTCTCGGTAAAATTACCAAGAAACAGGCCTCGTTTGGATTAAACCACTATTTGAAAACCTATTCATCACACATTGATTCCATTGTTTAACCATGCTTTCATTTTTCGTGTTGTTTTGTGAAAGGCACTGTCCGTTACACAACTAGGCAGAATAGTTGGGAGGGCCCAACTAGGCAATTTTGTAATTTGTTTATTAATAAATATTCGCTTACTAATAATTGTTTCGCCAAATTTTGATTTGATAGTAGTTGTTTATTATTATTAATAGACACCCCTGAGACACCCTGGAATATCACATAAATTGCAAGAATACAAGATAACCCAAATAAATGCAATCAATTCAAACTTACGATCGTATATCGTCCGACGTCGACAGCACCGCCAAACAGACTCTTAAAACTATAACAAGACTAAGACCTTAAATTGACAATGAACCCTAACCCAAAGACAATCACCCAATACACGTACTCTAGCTAAACGATGGTCTCACTACACAATAAAACACTATACCAAGTCTTGCTCGAGTCACTTCACTAAACACACTGACTCGTGATGCGCTCCACGCCAACCCCCGGTGCCACGCCTCTACACACATGCGGTCCTAGTTTGCTAACTGCGCACGCGCACCCCGCTTACCTGATTCACTGCGCACGCGTATCATGTCAGCCTGAGTCACTGCAAGTGCCAAGCTCCGCCCACTTGCATCGATCGCCCAGCCACGCAGCAAACACATGCAAATACTACACTAAACAGTCACATGTCCGTCAATTGCATTTCCGCTACAATATTATTATTGTTGTTGTTGTTTTGCTGTTGCTGTTGCTGTTGCTGTTGCTGTTGCTGTTGCTGTTGCTGTTGCTGTTGCTGTTGCTGTTGCTGTTGCTGTTGCTGTTGCTGTTGCTGTTGCTGTTGCTGTTGCTGTTGCTGTTGCTGTTGCTGTTGCTGTTGCTGTTGCTGTTGCTGTTGCTGTTGCTGTTGCTGTTGCTGTTGATGTTGATGTTGATGTTGATGTTGATGTTGCCGTTGCTGTTGATGTTGTTGCTTCCCCTTCTGTTTACAACGAAGTCCTAATTTTGTGGAACCGAATGTTGTAGGTTGCAATAAGCTGACCCGCCATGTTATGCTGACTGCCGGGCAAGATACGGATGAGTTAGTATCACGTGGTTTATGTTTATGTACATATCATGTTCAAGAGTGCAAAATTAACCGCATGCCTTTAACATTAGTATAAGGAAACAAGAAGTTAACCAATCGTTTTTAAGACTGCACAAATATCAGAACTGACTGCCTCAAAATGAACCTGAATGCAAAAAGTATTTTGGCCAACCTTCTGCCAGCTGTTGCATTATCTGGCCAGTAGCTGCCAATTCTGGGCCAAATAGTGTCATGCTATAATGGCCTAAGACAGAAGTGCCATCGGCGCGAGCGTTATTGGGCCTAACAGGTTCAGAATTAACTACGATTTTTTTATGTTTCGCCTTTTTCGGTAATATGTAGCCAATTTCCTTTAAGATGTTTTCAAAGTGTTGAAACTATGCTGTTTTTCTCCATAAAATAATTGTGGGAGAACAAATTCAGTATCGGGTGCACAAACTTAGCAAGAAAGGAGGGTTAGATTTGTTTATCCTTTGAAACTCAAACACGGCAAATTGTGCGATATATTGTACCAAATAACTGGAATTTATCTATTTTTAAAACGTTAGCATAGCAAAATTAGATTGATTCGTTATATCTACAGCATGTTTTTCACGATCTGGAGGATAAAATGGTAAAAATAAATTATTGCTTTAAAATCCTGTTTCGAGAGCAATATTCTCAGACCATAATGACAATTTTAAGATATGAACTTGACAAATAACCAAAAATAAACAGGTTCACAATTAAATAAAAAAAAATTGTTTTGTACTGATTTTAGTAATATATAGGAACTTTCCTTGAAAATCTTTTCAAAATGTTAAACTATACTGTTTTTCTCCATAAAATACCTATGGGAGAACAAAGTCAATATCGGGTGCACAAACTTAGCCAAAAAGAGGAGGGCTGTTTATATTTTGGTGCTCAAATCAAGCTGAAAAAGAGGAAGGGATATATTGTTGTTTCCCTTGAAAATAAAACACGACAACGAGTGTGATAACATGCAACAAATACGTGTGATTTATCCATTTTGAAAACGTTAGCATAGCAATATTAGATTGAGTCGTAAAATCTACAGCATATTTTTCACGATTTGGAGGAACAAATTGTAAAACAAAAATGTGTTGCTTTAAAATCCTGTTTCGAGAGCAATTTACAGACCATAATGACAATTTTAAGCTGTAAATTTGAAACAAAAAATAAAAAAATACAGTTAAAGCCATTGGACCCTTTCGGTAAACAGTGTTGTCCAAAGCCCACACTTTGTGTACCACAACTTCTATATCAAATAACCTACCTGTGAAAAGTTAGGCTCAATCGGTCATCGGAGTCGGGAGAAAACAACGGAAAAACCCACCCTTGTTTCCGCGCGTTTCGCCGTGTCATGACATGTGTTTAAAATAAATCCGTAATTCTCGTTAACGAGAATTTATATTGTTTTGCTGTTTTCTCAAAAAGTAAAGCATTTCATGGAATAATATTTCAAGAAAAGTCTTTCACCATTGCCTTCTGTAAACCCTGTAAGTTATTTGTAAATCTGTGAACTTTTATTTTTTTTCTGAACCGAAAGGGTCCAATGGCTTTTAATATGAACCTGTTGCCTGCTAATGGTGAGTTATGGCAACTGTACACGGCCGATTAATTGCCAATGTTTCAAATGTAAATGCCAGTATCGAGCCAATACAGATGTTTGCTGGGAGGCTCCTTGGGCATTGGAGATTAGGTATAGGATAATGCCTGAGGTGCGCGCCATTCGTGGGTAAGAATGGCACCCACGAATGTCGCGTGCGACTTAACCCACACCTGGGACGTCATGCTATTGTTAAAATCGCTCCATTATTTTGCACGAATGGCGCGATATTGTTTAATTTTTAAGTCAAGTGTTTCTAGTATTGCGTAAGCTTGTTTACTCCTGCCAGTGAACACCACTGGTGGTGCGTAACTTTTGGACGAAGACCGACATTCACGATATACGCTCGTTCATTCGACAGTGTGACATCATGGCTCGGGAGCGAAATAGGCAGTTCACTTATTTAAGTTCTTTACGATCATTTCGTAATACATGCGTAGCTCGATTAAAAACACATGTGGTCCATGGCGTCATTGACTTCATTTACTTTATTCGCTAACTCTTTTGTGAAAATTTCACCCATTTGCACAATGGGTGTATAGTTGTACCCAACGCACCATTCTTGAAAATTAATGGAGCGATTTAACAATAGCATGACGTCACAGGTGTGGGTTAACCTGGGGTAATCTTGACCCCGTGTTGACTGCTCGTCTCTGTCAATTCGTCGTAAGTTGTCTGTTTTGTATGTTATCATTAAGTTTAAGATTAACCTTATTAACTGTGATGTGGCAGACATCATTTTTGTCAACCATAGATATCCTAATGTTCTCACCTTCAAACACCTGTATGCTAGAAACGATGTTTTGCATTTATCTGCTCCTCATCTTTTCCCAAGACTTTGGTCTAGTTTGCCTGAAACATTCGCAATTCACTACTGCTCTTGCCCTTCTACAGCTTTCTAAAATCACTTAGATTTTCTGTCTGCCAAGCTCACGAATATATTGTATAGTACCTTTATCTGAATCACTTGTTCAATATTTTAAGTTGTTTAATTTATCTACAAGTTTACTTTTTATTTATTTATTTATTTTCTTGTATTGTTTATTTATTTTAAATTTATTTTTTATTCTTATTACATATTTATTATTTGCTATTGGTTTTATAATTATCTGTTTTTATTGCATTGTGTACTACATGTATATTATGTTAAACAACAACAACAACAACAACAACAACAACGACAACGACAACGACAACGACAACGACAACGGCAACGGCAACGGCAACGGCAACGGCAACGGCAACGGCAACGGCAACGGCAACGGCAACGGCAACGGCAACGGCAACGGCAACGGCAACGGCAACGGCAACGGCAACGGCAACGGCAACGGCAACGGCAACGGCAACGGCAACGGCAACGGCAACGGCAACGGCAACGGCAACGGCAACGGCAACGGCAACGGCAACGGCAACGGCAACGGCAACGGCAACGGCAACGGCAACGGCAACGGCAACGGCAACGGCAACGGCAACGGCAACGGCAACGGCAACGGCAACGGCAACGGCAACGGCAACGGCAACGGCAACGGCAACGGCAACGGCAACGGCAACGACAACGACAACGAAAACGAAAACGAAAACGAAAACGAAAACAACAACAACAACAACAACAACAACAACAACAACAACAACAACAACAACAACAACAACAACAATAACAATAATAATAATAATAATAATTATAATTATAATAAACTTCAGGGTCATCCGGAAGTGGGGCCATAACTCAAGAATTACACAACTGATTTTGTTTTCTTTAGTTATAGACTCTTTGGGCAAAGACCAAAACTGTTATTTATTGTAATCAGACCAAATACAATCTTTGAATCACTCAATAGAAGCAAAATACCACGGAATAGCTGTGTGTTTATGCACAAACACCTAATGTCTAGTTAATAATTATTGTAATATTTGTTACAGATTTTGAGTTGCAATTCAGAGCTACGACATTTTAAAATAAGTAAACCATAATTTAATTAAACAAATTATAGCAGAAAATTATGTTGTGCTAAAGTGTATACCTCCTTTATTATTTTATTAGTTTGTACAAAGCATTTTAAAATTAATTTATTCATTGCTGCTGTTTTTCATTTTGTTTTAATTTTGTGTTCATATCATGGACAACTACACTTTATTGTAATGGACTTTTTTATTGCAAAGTAACATCATTTAAATTTAATATATTTGATATACGTTTTGCATTTTTATTTTAATAATAAAAACATACGAGTTAGAATGCTGGTTGAATTTTCGTCTGACAACGAAAGTTTTACTTTATGACATCTGTCTACTGTTTTTTTGGCGGCACACCATTTTGTCAAAATGGTAGAAAACCTCTATTGGGCCAATATTGGTTTTGTAGCTGCA
This sequence comes from Asterias amurensis, assembly GCF_032118995.1. Lineage (NCBI taxonomy): Eukaryota > Metazoa > Echinodermata > Asteroidea > Forcipulatida > Asteriidae > Asterias > Asterias amurensis. Next base: position 12,955,394 of record NC_092657.1, on the reverse strand, counting down.
CTAAATCTTTTCTGGGCCAATACTGTTTTTTTTTTTTTTTTTTTTTTTCTTTTCTTTTTTCAGTGCCTTGCAATTTTGGCGAAATGGTATAGAAAACTTTTTCTGGGACAATACTCGTTTCGAAGCGGCAAACCATTTTGGCATACAATGGTATAAAAAAACCTTTGCTGTGCCAATACTGATTTTGTAATGGCGCAGCATGGGGCCGGCATTGAACCGACATTGGTAAAAGATTGTGAAAACAATTAAAAACTGACAAGGTAATGTAACTTTTTGGCTATAAAATACCCCCCAAATTGTATATATTATTTGACGATATGACAGAACTGGCCCGTTACTGGCCAGATTGTTCAGTGTGTAATTAATACGTTAATTAGTTAAATATTCTACCAAGTGCACCCTCAGACACATATATATACATGTGACTATACTACTGTTAAAACACACAATACAAACAGCATACAGCCTATGCAATATAATAAGCACCGAGTGATATAAACTTCCGTTGAATATGTATCCATTGATATTGATTATCAGTTATTCCAAATTATTACATCTCGTCAAATAATATATACAATTTGGGGGGTATTTTGTAGCAAAAAATCCCAACAAATTACATTACCTTGTCAGTTTTTAACTGTTTTCACAATCTTAAGTCATCTTTTGGCACAGTTGCTGCTTTGACACCCTGCCTTAAAAATTGCATATTTTTACCAATGTCGGTTCAATGCCGGCCCCATGCTGCGCCATTACAAAATCAGTATTGGCACAGCAAAGGTTTTTTTATACCATTATTTGCCAAAATGGTTTGCCGCTTCGAAACGAGTATTGTCCCAGAAAAAAGGTTTTCTATACCATTTCGCCAAAATTGCAAGGCACTGAAAAAAGAAAAGAAAGAAAAAAAAAAGTATTGGCCCAGAAAAGATTTAGTGCAGCTACAAAACCAGTATTGGCCCAATAGAGGTTTTCTACTATTTTGACAAAATGGTGTGCCACCAAAAAAACAGTAGACAGATGTCATAAAGTAAAACTTTCGTTGTCAGACGAAAATTCAACCAGCATTCTAACTCGTATGTTTGTATTAATAAAATAAAAATGCAAAACGTATATCAAATATATTAAATTTAAATGATATTACTTTGCAATAAAAAAGTCCATTACAATAAAGTGTAGTTGTCCATGATATGAACACAAAACTAAAACAAAATGAAAAACAGCAGCAATGAATAAATTAATTTAAAAATGCTTTGTACAAACTAATAGAATAATAAAGGAGGTATACACTTTAGCACAACATAATTTTCTGCTATAATTTGTCTAATTAAATTATGGTTTACTTATTTTAAAATGTCGTAGCTCTGAATTGCAACTCAAAATCTTTAACAAATATTACAATAATTATTAACTAGACATTAGGTGTTTGTGCATAAACACAAAGCTGTTCCGTGGTATTTTGCTTCAATTGAGTGATTCAAAGATTATATTTGGTCTGATTACAATAAATAACAGTTTTGGTCTTTGCCTAAAGAGTCTATAACTAAAGAAAACAAAATCAGTTGTGTAATTATTGGACTTGTTTTGGCTTGAAATACACGATAACTACACAATATTACGAATGAATAACAATCTATATCAATTCCAATAAACAACTAGACATGATTGCATTTATGCACAAATGCAGAGCTGTTTCGTTAATAACAATTTAAATTTTGTCAACTGAATTTGAAATTTATTCTTTTTTTAAAGCAGTTATGACTAATCCAGGCTATTAAAAAAAAAGGAATTTGGATTATACCATGTTCGGATAGCAATTTATTCGTTAAAGGTGCAAAAATTGAAAAAATCATAAAATATCGTGTGATGACGTCACTATGACATCATTTCACAATTCACGAGGGCTTGCCAATATCTAACAACCTACCAAGTTTAAACATAATCGCATAATTACTTAGAGAGTTATATTAGTTCAAAAAGTGCACCTTTAAGGCCGCGTCACGTGACCCCCAATGACGTCATTGATCTGAAACTTCACACATATGATGGCTGCCTGACAGTTAACATGGGTGTAAAATTTGAAGTGATTACAAAAAACTTCACCACACACATCTTCAAAAAGTCCATTTTGACGAGTTTTCAACCTGCCGCTAGAGGGCGCCGTTGCATTTTGTGACGTCATTGGTATTTTTTTTGAACTGCCCACCCTTGCCACGCACTAACATCGTTAAAAGCAACTTCATATCTTTTTCCAATTTTGAATTAGAGGGCCACTTCCGGTTTCGACCGGTAGTAGAGGTCATGTGAGGTCACGCACACGAAACAAAATGAAGACCTTATTTATTCCTCCCCAATCCCGCAAACAGAAACCTACGGTCTCTTGTGGCTGATTTGTTATAAATTTTCAAACATTTAAAATACAACACCTTTAAGATGACGTCACGTGACTTCTGATTATGTCATAATGACATCCTTGTTTCGCAATGATCATTGCACCAATACCTTTCATCCCTGAAAATTTCATTGCAATTGCTCTTTGGAAACATTGCAAATCAGCACTTATATGAAATTTTTCTGAAGATGACAAATAAAAAAAAAAAAAATAATAATAATAATAATAAAAAAAACTTTAACAAAAACAAGAGCTGTTTCGCTGCGCTTCGCTACGAAACAGCTAATTACAAACTGGGTTTTATAAAAACATAATTATATTAATTAATGAGTTAACTTTGATTGTGGAAAAACTCACCATCCGATTTTAACCTAGTCTAAACTGCATGCAATAGCAACTTTTCGGCGCCCTCACGCATGCTAAAAACGTGATGTTTTTACAACACAATTGTCTGGCATTCACGTTCATTAACCTGGTAAGTCTGAATCCACCAAGTGTCCAGAAATTCCCTCATTATGCACATACATCATAGACGAAAACTAATCACATAGGTAACAATATATACTGTCCCATTATACTTGGTAGGAACCTACCATCCCAATAGCAAGCAGCCTGGGGGACTCCTCCTAGATTTCTGCAACAGTTCTCTCCTTATCATTCACCCATTCTGCCCTGTGCTTTGATGTCAATGACATGTACTCGTTGACTTTGGTAGAAGGTGCACAGTTGTCCTTTTAGCCACTGAACTTTTTCAAGTACATCTTCAGCTGTCTCTTGCTTCTCTTTGGGTTCATCAGGAGTTGCTGCACTTGCAGTAACTTAAACAAAAAAAACAAAAAACATCAACATTGTTTTAACCTTCGGATAAATTACTTTAAATAATATTAATTTAGTCCCTTTGTTATAGCGATTCATTAAGCACTATTCTTATAACAGCTCCAAAGCTTCCATATCTATTGCATTGTCTGTGTTGAAAATGAATAAAACATAACATACTAAATGTTCTACCCAGAATGTTTTACTATTAAACACAAATATAAGTACATAAAGAAACGTTTTTTAAGTGCTGGGTTGATGAAAACAGCTGCTTAAGTAATATGTGTCTTGTTTTTTCAATAACAATGTTTTTTTTTTGGTGGACTATAACATGTCTTAGTGATTTAATGCAATTGTTTTACTTTATAATGAGGCATGTAAACTTACAATTGACCAAAAGGATCATCTGACACACTGGTACACAGACATGTTAGTAACTATGTGCTGTCAATGGTGCCTAGTAAGTCCTAAATTGTAAATCATTTAACCATTTAAAATGGTAAGAAATATATTAAAAAACACAAAGTCTCAATGACCATGTTGACTTGGAACTAGACTAACAATTTTCTAGGTAGGCGCTACGATTTTTGAGTCCCAAAATACAGTCACTGCCCATGTTCAGAAAGCCACAGTAAAAATAATGTATGTGTACACAGTGCAAAACTGCAAGTTCATGTACACAAACTACAAGTAAACCAGTGGCAACATAAATAGTGGCAACGTACTTACTGCTAAGTGAAACAAACAAACAAACAAACAAACAAACAAACAAACAGACAGACAGACAGACAGACAGACAGACAGACAGACAGACAGACAGACAGACAGATAGACAGACAGACAAGCAGGCAGGCAGGCAGGCAGGCAGGCAGGCAGGCAGGCAGGCAGGCAGGCAGGCAGGCAGGCAGGCAGGCAGGCAGGCAGGCAGGCAGGCAGGCAGGCAGGCAGGCAGACAGACAGACAGACAGACAGACAGACAGACAGACAAACAAACACTACACATAAGACAATTTAAAAACAAGGACAGTTTGTTAAAAGTAAAGTTCAACCTGAAGTTGCACAACAATTAGATGGCATGCAATATTTCTTCGCCCAACGAGTAATACTTTTTGCAGGAACCCTGCTCAAAAGTTGGGCATGATTTAATTTGGCATATTTAAATTAAAATTCAACTTAAATTTGCATGAATGACATGTCATGCAATGTTGTTTGCCCACTAGTATTACTTTTGCAGGAACCCTACTCATGATGGGTTGGGCATGATGGTTGTTGACATTGCCCAACTTTTATTTAAAAAATATCGCTCTAAAACATTGGGTAATACGCATACTACAATAGCCCAACTATTGGTAGAAACCAGGCCTTTACACTTGAACGTTAGTCTGTTAAACGTTGCTCAAAATTTGGATAGTCAGGCTTAAAGGAACACGTTTCCTTGGATCGGTCGAGTTGGTCTTTGAAAAGCGTTTGAAACCGTTTTTTTTTTATAAAATGCATATGGGTAGAAAGATGTTGTAAAAGAAGAATACAAATGATCCACACAAACGTGCCTCGAAATTGCACGGTTTTCCTTTTACCTCGTCGACTAACACGGTCGGCCATTTATGGGAGTCAAATTTTTGACTCCCATTCAACAAACAAACAAGAAAAAAACGACACACCATATTTTTAAGAACCAATTTGCAAAAAAAAAAAAAATTGTTTTGACTTGTAAATTTAATCTTACTTTACCCCTACGCCTAGGGCAGGCTAGGCCTATTCGACTCACGAGTTAACTGTCAGTGTCACACACACGATGTGATGTAGTGTGAACCAAGTTTAACGTTTTTATTTCTAAATAATAGCATACGATCTTGTCATCTCCATTGTCATGATTGTTACATTCATTGTGAGTATTACCTGAGAATGTGTGGTACAGCTCGTCGAGCCCCCATTGATGAATATTCTCTTCAAGCATGTAAAGCGTGTTGCACTCCGCCATGATGATCAAATGTTCAAAGGTTCTCCATATAAATATGCGCGAACATGACATCGTGACTGTAGCCCTGACGTCACACTTAGATGACAGGGGACCAGTCTAGTCTGTTGATTGTTGGTGATTTAGCGTACTCAATCATGTCAAAGTAACCAACTGGTGGGCTTATGGCTGATTTTATACCCAACATCTAGTAAGCCGATTGAAGCAAGCACTATGTACACTTTTGTTGTGTAAAGATTACCAAACTTTAATGACTCAATTTCGTACGAACATTGGCCAAGCCTTACCTTACCCAACAGAAAAGTTGACCATTAAATGTAATTAAAAATTACAAAAATATGTTGGAATAGTTTTACCTAACACCCTGTTACCCATTTGTTTTTACAGTGTACTAAGCGCGCATTCATGAATGGGAATAAAAGAGGAGTGACTCGTTCTTAAACGTCCGTTTAAAACCTTGCAGGTCGTTGCCGTGCACTAAAGGCCATCACACGGCAATTCGACCCTGCCGGTTTTAAACGGCAGTGTAAAAAACCGTCGCTGCCCTTGTTTTGACCGGATATAGCGGATTATTGTAGTTGTGGTAATTTGTTGGGTATAGATTCACATTATTGGATGATGTGTTATTGAGAGTGTAGCGTTACAAATAGTTCAGAGTTAAAATTATCCCGAGGTCGAATACTAATAAAATGTTTTATAATGAAAATGTCTGATTTCAATTGACTGGAAAGTTTGTGGCTCAAGTCTAAATCACGGACGATGTTGTGTAAGGATCTTTCCAGTACGTGATTGGTCAGTTTGAAACTGTAGGTTAGTATATTAGTGGGACAGTATATAAATATGTTACCTACGTAATTAGTTTTCCTATATGATCTATGTTCATAATAAGGGAATTTCTGGACAATTGGTTGTTTCAGACTTACTAGGTTAATGAACATGAATGTCATAAAATTGTGCTGTAAAAACCTCACGATTTTAGCATGCGTGAGGGCGCCGAAAAGTTGCTCTCGCGTGCAGTTTAGACTAGGTTAAAATATGATGGTGAGTTTTTCCCCAATCAAAGTTAACTTATTGATTAATCTCATTATGTTTCGACAAACCCAGTCTGTAATTGTTTATTAAAATTGATATAGATTGTTATTCATTCATACTATTGTGTAGTTATCGTGTATTTCCAGCCAAAACCAGTCCCGAATTTCTAGTTGTCGGAAACATACGTCATTTTCATATGTGAATCAAATATGGGAATAATTTATTGTCGCCCTTTACAATTATCTGCCAAGCGCTCTTATTAGTTGTTTTGCATTATTAATTTCATAATCCCTATATTTTCTTAAATAAATGAATGAATCTTACTACATCCACCTACTGAACTACATGTAAATGCCAAGCCATCATACTAAGTGATCCAATTAGCCTGAATTCTACCAATCAACCGTTCCTGATTTACCTTCCTGATTATACTGAACTGATTCATCTCTGATTAAATAACAATCATCAAATAAGACAAAAAGCTGACTCCGTTGCTTATTTGTTCATTTACCATGAACTACAAACACGGCAGGACTGTGCTTATTATCGCAAGTCAAGTGTAAACAGTTTTTGCATAACAACAATGCTGTATACAAACACCCAGTCTTTTGTCCATTTCAGGGAATGTCATGGTCATGCATACAGTTCATGAGGTTGTGATGTGTGAAGTATTCTGTTTTGTTGGTAGTCTTTTCAATGATGCAGGCCGTATTTGCCTCTCCATTCTCTAATTTATTGTATTTTTGGTGACTGAAAATATTTTACTTTTATTGAGGGCAATCTTTAATATACTGTAAAACACATCGATTGTTAAAAGAGGCGTGGATTTCACAATGAGTTAAGAACTAGCACTACGTTTTTAGTATCTCCTAAGACTAGTCCTAAATTTGGACTAGTCCTAACTTTTTTGTGAAATCGACCCCTGAATTGTTAATAGAGGCGATAGCATGACATTAAACAATCATCATCTGAGAATTTTCGTACGTTGTTCAATACCAAATACGGAAGTACATGTTTGTATAGTTTACACTTGCATCTTTTTGCATATGGTTTATGTAGGGATCAAATGTTAAAATGACTGTCGAATCAGTTGATGTCAAATGGAAACATTATCACGCACTACCAATCCTGGTACCATTGGACGCTACAAATATTAGTGTGTTTTTCCAGTTGCGCATGAGTGTTTATCCAAACATGTAAGTCTACGCATTGTACTTTCATATGCAAATAGGGTTTGCATTTGGGTTTTTCCAGCAGTGTGAAACTACCATTGTGCAAGGGCGTTTACCCGATACATGCACTGTATATGTAAAAGTGGGGTTTGCTAAAAACAGGAACTGTTGTTGTGCCATTTCAATGTCATTTTGTCTTTTGTTTGCCGGCTATCAGTGAGTTTAGCAAAGAAGATCAACTGTACGAAGTGTGTTAATTAAAGTAACATCTACAGCTACAGGTAAGACTGTGTTTCACTAGGGTCTTTGCTGTCGTAAATGACAGCTCGGACATTGTGAACTCTGTAATCATGATTCAGTGCATAAGAACCAGTATTTTGTTAATAATAAGTATATGCCTACATGCACTTGTAATTTAAAACCCGTTCTGACGAGTTGTATGATGGCTACGGGGAAGGGAAAGTTATTGATGTTGAAGCATGTTTTGTTTGTTTTTAGGACACTCAAACGTTGACACGTATAACAATAATAGTATTTTTTTTTTTTTTTTTTTTTTTTTTGGGGGGGGGGCTAATCATCCTTACTCGAAGCTAAGAGCTGAATTGCGAAGGACACGGCTACAACGTGTTCGAGAAGCAGGCATGCAAGGGCGCCTCTGGCTGCTAGCCACATCAACCCATTATGAACACGGAGCACAGCCAAGATCGAATTTGATTTTTCCCGAGGGAATCGAACCGGGGTCACCTTGGTGAGAGGCGAGCGCTTTCCGCACAAGCCAACCATGCCACCCATGTGCATATATACTGCCACACTACCCTTAATGTGGTTCTGGTCATTCTTGGCCACAACCTGCATGGTCGATGAAACGAATGATCAAGGCAACATTCCCAAATCGAAATTTAGATAAAGGCTATACCAGATTGACCCTAAAAACAAACAACGCTGACTCAGGTATGTGTAAATAATGGCCGCAATTTTCCTGTGGAAACAATAACAGTTTAAGACTGGGTTGCTGTAAAAGTCAAAGAAGAGGTGGCAGACTTTTAAAAATGGACTTCGTTTATACTTTGCACAAGTGAAGGCCATCAACCAAAGTGTAAAAAAAAACATACTTTTTTTCATTTACACCTTCGTTGCCATGGCAGCGGTCAAAAGTATAAAACTACCATATTTCACCAAATTTAGCACTTTTCATGTATAAAAATTACCGAAAGTTGAGGGCATCACTGTGTGAAAACCAAATAGTGGACCTACCTCTCAGCTGGATATGGTAATTATAGATCTTAAATCTTTCAAACAATGCATTTGACAAAAGTACAGTTAATCGTGAATGGGAGATTCCATTATTTCAAAAATGGGTGTTTTGAGGAAAAGTCAATTTTGGAAATAGAGGGGGTTGCTAAAGTTGTCGGAAGTCCCAAAGTAGCATACTTAGCAAAGTTTTGCCTCTAGGCGTGAAAGATAAGATACTGGTCTGTAAGAATTTCTAAATTTGTGGGGGGGGGGGGGGGGGGTAGTGCTGCCACAAACTTCGTGCTTTTTGGGGAAAAACTAGCCTTGCTCAAGGCAGTCGAATTATTCACTCTGAAAAAAGACCGCCGCTGTATAAAACCCCACCCGTATTCACTGTGCGTAACATCGCACGACACGATGTCCCGTACACTATCCGCATGCGGAGCTCCGCATGCTGTTAGTGGTACGAGTGCGGATGGCTTGTGTGCACAGTAGTCGTACGATGTGACAGTGTGTATATGGGTGAGTCATGCGGTGTGATCATACGGACCACGCACAGGGTATACGGGTGGGTTTACAGCGGCGTCTTTTCGGAGCGAATAATGCGACTGCCTTGAGCAAGGCTAGGGAAAAACCGGTGTTTATTTTTCAAATTGTGTAAAGCAAAGTATATGATTTTGTTTTAAAGGATCTTTAAAATTTCCATGTTTGACCTTATTTAGCTATTTTCGTAAACAACTACCCAAAGTTGAGAGCTTTACTGTGTAAAGACTAAATTATATGATCTGCCTCTCAGCTGAATATGGTAAATTACCTTTTCTCGAAAACAATGAGGGAGCAATTTCTCACACTGTTTGATACCATCAACCCCTCCCCATTAGTCGTTACCAAGTAGCGTTTTGTGCAATAATTATTGTGAGTAGTTACCATTAGTGTCCACTGCCTTTAATGGAACATAGCCGGATAACACTATACCAGCCGAATTAGCTTGGGGTAAGTCTTTATTGTATCCTGTTTTTTGTTCAATCAACTTCATTGTTCAGCATGTAAGAAATGCCATTTTTAGAGAATTATTTGTTTCTTGTTTTTGCAAATATTACCATGTTTGAGACAGTGTCACTACCTGACACAGTTGCCCATTAATCTGTGCTCCCCAGACATGAAACACAAATAATCGCCCAATCACAACCGAAAGGGAAATATTCTATGTAGGAAACTGAAGACACTACAAACTTTCTTACTATTAATGATGTGCAATGGGTATTTTCAAAAGGGAATTTCAACAAAGGAGACGCTGTTCACGGCGCTTTGTCATGCCTTGTCAACACAATTTGATATGCTTGGGGGCTGGGCGAGGATGGGGGGTATAAAAAACAAAACTTAGGTCATTCAAAATATTCTTGGTCAATGTTGGGTACTCCACAAGGCTACTTTTTCTCAAACTTTTTCTATCAAATCGGAAGAACCAATGATGGCCCGAAATACAACCGAAATGACAACATTTTGAGACCCCTGGCAAACTGTCATTTTGACGGCCACAGAACAGGATAAAAATGCTGATTTTGCAATTATTTTTATGAAGACATGAGCTCATGCTGTTCTAAAATTAGCATAAGGGTAAAAGTTAAAGCAATAATTGTTTGACTCGTTGTATTGTTTTGAAAGGTTGAAAAAAAAAAAAGCGCATTGGCTGAGGGGAGTTGCAGTATGCTAAAATACAGTTCTTTCACACACAAAAATTGCCAAAACACAAAATGAGCTGTTAGCATGACAACGGGCTATGTGGTGTTTTCAAAAGTTTATTTGTTTTAAAGGCAGTGGACACTCTTGGTAATTTTCAAAGTATTTGAAATAGTGGTTTGATCCAAAGTTGATCAAAAACTTAATTTGTAAAACATTTTCTGAAAGAGTAAACATGGTTGTGCAATATGTTGGAAAGAAAAACTTCAACCTTTCCCCCTTTAGACGTACCAGTGCTTTAAGTTCACCTATATTTCAACACTTTAAAAAGCAAAATACTTGGCAAAGTTGCTGAAAATCTTATTTTGGCCGTAATCATAGCAACCAATGTCTGATATAACTTGTTTTTTCTTTTTTTTTGTGTGTGTGTTTTGTGTACCCATACCTACTCATACATGGAGTTTTGAAGTTTGCCAACATTTCACAAATATATTTGATTTGTACAGCAACCGAGTCTTAAATGTTGATGCTAAACATCGTTACTGCTCGTTGGTAATAAAGTATGTGTCATTTTATATACGTTTAGTAAAGACTAAATATCAATGACATTGCAATATTACTTGAAATATGTGAAAACTTTGGGTTTTTTTTTTTAGAAGAACTGTTCACTCTGAAGTACTGCAATTATGAAACAAATCATATTGCAATTGTTATCCTATCAATATTTAAATTTGCTACTGACAGACACGTTTTTCATGTTATGCGTTCCAATGGTAAATTATTCTCCTTGCGTGGATATAACTGCTACATATCTTAGGCAATAATCAGAAACAATACCATATTTTGAAATGAAATGTGTACAATCCCATGTAGTTTAATAGAGTTATTCAAACTAGGAGTAAAAAAATAAACAAATGACCTACATTTTCCAAACGTAAGCAATCCATTCAAAGAGGCAAACAATATTGTTAGCAACTATTTGGACGACAAAATTACCGATCCACTGTACTGAAAATGGTATGTTGATATATTTTGAGAGCAACGTCGGCGGAACACTTTGAAGAATGTGGACAATTGTTTTCTCCCATTTGCAAAGCATAGATTTATATATAGGCAGACATGCTATGTTGGGTTCGCAAAGTAGATCAAGAAATAATGGTAACAATATCGAATTAATTATATATATCAAACTTACATAATAAAATAAGACAGTTTGTTAATTTTTGGGGGTTTGATGATGGAATTTAATTCAACGATTTATTGTATCATACAATGAAAGTTTGTTTTTGTTTTGTTTCACCAGTGTTTTTTTATTTCTTCACCCGCTGTAGGTACATTAAAAACAAAAAGTTTTTTAGCCTTAAAATCTTATAAAACAAACAATCGCGAACAATAGATGGAATTTCTTTCCACAAACATGTTAGTATCTGTTATTGCAGTTTATTGCCACACGGGCAGGCACTTTGCTAAATAATGTCGGCTAAAAAACAGGATTGGTTGGTGTTTTCAAATGGCGTCCGCTCTCCAGTCATTATAACATATATCACTGCTCTACACCTAGTAAGTCTGCTGCCACCAAGTGTCCAAAAGTCATTGACTGGATGATTTAATGAAAATGAAACATTTGTTTGTATTCGTATAACAGGACAGCCCAGTCTCACCAAGATGGCCGAAGCTGCACTTCACACTGAGACCACTTGCAAGATTAGACATGTACACATCGAATGCCCAATCTGCTTGGCTCGGTTCATCGATCCGAAAATCCTGGACTGCCAGCACAGCTTCTGCCTAAAATGTCTTCAGGAACTTGTAGACAAACAGGATCCAAAGACGGACTTCATCACTTGCCCAGTGTGTAGAGAGAAAACTTCAATCCCAGATAAGGGACCATCGGCTCTTCTCAACTGCTTTCTCTTGAGCTCGCTTATTGATGACGTCATCAATCCGGATGGTCCCGGAGAGGACATTAGGCCTAACCCTCTTGTATCGATTTGCGAAGGATGCGACGAAGGTCTTGAAGCCGTCTCACGGTGTATTGACTGTGATGCGAAATGTTGCAAGATTTGTTTGGAATACCACGCCAAAATAAAATTGAACAGGCATCATCGAGTCGTTAATGCAGCCGGGTCGTCAAATGAAGGATCCAGAGACCAGAAACAAACTTGCTCTCCAAAATGCCGGAAACACACTGACCAGGAACTTTGTTTTTACTGTGAAACGTGTGATTTACTCGTGTGTCCTAAATGTGCGGTGCTCGATCACCGATCGTCAGACCACAACCTTTCTGAAATCAATGATTCCATTCGATCGTATCGTCTAGCTGTTGAAGAGGCTTTGATGAAGTTTGATGAATGTCGCAAGCAATTTCAAAAAGTGGATAACTCTATCAAACACTCACAGCATAGATTACAGCTCATGGTCGACCGGGCTCTTCGAGATATTGTGGCCAAGGAGAAAGAGGAAGTTGCAAAAATCAGGAAAGCATCTCGCCTCTTTCAAGACAGAATAACTCAAATCGGTCAAGAAAGAGGTGAGGAATTTGGCAGCATACAGATCAGCAATAGCGATAAGATGAGCCGTGCAGAGCAGATCGTAGCTTCAGTCAACGACTTGATGCAACATGCTGATGACTTTGAGCTGATGGACCTCAAGCCAAAGGTTATGCACAACTTGACATTCCACAATGAGCTCAAGTTTCAAACAGTGCAGCATAGCAAGTCATTCATCGGGTTCAAAGGTCACGATGTCGTCACTGATGCGGATATCGGTGAAATACTAGATGAAGAGAAGTGGGAGTTGAAGACAGAGTTTAGTGATGACGAGACAGTTGATGGGGAGTTCAAAGGGACAGCGAATGCTGCTTGTTTTAGCAACGGTGACATTGTCGTTGCTGATGCACTAAGACATGTATTGCTCACATTTACATCCGAGGGTAATTTCAAATCTAAAGGTGTGCAAAGTAGAACACAAGATGGACAACTAGAAGACCCTGCCGGCGTTGCGGTGACCTTTGATGACCTGCTTCTGGTTCCTGACGGACAGGATGTAAAGGTTTATGATAGCGAACTGCGATATATTCGACAGTTCAGACCCTCACGGAATCAAGTCGAGGGGCAGTCAAAGAGTTTACTCGCTGGTATTGCTGTTGACAAGAAAGATCGTGTTGCATTGTATGACTGTGAGAGAAAGGTAATATCTCTTCATAACAAGGATGGATCCACCATTTCCACAATACATCATGATGCTATTGGCGACATCGGCAGTCCAAGCTTTGTATCTGTTAACAGCAAGGAACGACTGATCTTTACAAACCCCTATGAGATGAAACTAGTTTGTCTGGATTTCATGGGAAACGAGGTTTTCAATATCAGCATCTCGTATGACGGCAAACCTGTAAAGCCTAATGGAGTGTGTTGTGATGATGCTGGGGATATATATGTATCTATTATTGACGATACGGAGGGAACCGGTGAGATACATCACTACGACGCATCAGGTGGGCACATCGGCTGTGTAGGTCGTGGCTTGCTCTTTCCTATAGGCATGACTTTTTCTCCGACCGGTGGCCTCATCGTGGCTGATAAACACTCGGTTAAGATCTTGCATCGCGTGTGAGTGTCGATGACGTTATGGTCGTAAAATGTACAATTATTATTGGTGATAAGGTAATTTGCAACTTCTAAAGTTTAACACTCATAGTTAATCTTCATAAACCTCAAGAATGCGAATAATCTGCCACATGGACAAAACATTACTTTTTTTTTTACAACGTACCGATCACTTAATGGTAATTGTCAGAGACCAATCTTCTCACTTGGTGTATCTCAACATATAAATAAAATAACCCACCTTTAAGCCTTTAATACAAATGTTGTGTTCTATTTTTGCAAATGATTACTATTTTCGCTGTGGCGGTTATATCAATTGGGTCATATTCGATCTCATGTCATTTCAAGCCAGAAGTAATTCTTAACCCGGTTACCCAAACGAAAAGGGGTGGTGAATACCATTCAGAGATATTGCTCTTTTAGCAGAAATATACATAACATTACTATTAATCATAATATCATTATCAAAAGTACTAAAGTTTCCTGAGTTTTAAAAATATCCACTCAGAATGCAAACATACAATATTAGGAGTAGACAACGGTTCATGTAAGAACCGTAAACAATAAATCTGATAAACCACTTTGATATTCTTGTCATAAAATCGAAGTATGAACACGAGATACTGGAAAGGTTGTAGGGATTCGAAAACCGACAGTTGGATGATGGTATCAGTTTGGTCTCGAATTTCTCAAGAGTGAACTGTAGGAAAAGCGTATTGTCAAAATGATCTGAAAGGGGTTGCTTGTAACTGCGGACTCCTACGTTTCTTTTGAATCAATACAACTTAACAACGTACGAAGGCCCAATTATTTTATTTTATTGTTTCTTTTTCTTATTTTGAAAATTGAAAATGCAACCTTAGGGGTGAGTACTATTTATCTGTAAGAGTAAATTATAAAACCATTCTTTACAAAATAAAAACAACTCTGCATACAGTTTTGACTTCAGACATTCCATTTAAAGCAGTACAACATATGCTAGGGCGCAGTCGACAAATATTACGATAAACACGATTTAGTTAAAAAAAAAAAAAAAAAAAAAAAACAGAAAACTTTAACCTACAAAGTATTAGCTTCAATTTTTAATATCCGTACCAGCTTGTACGCTTTTGTAAACTCTGGTAACTCTATTCTAATAAAAATAGTTTGTTAAAGTTTGTTACGGATTTCATTTTAAAATTATTTACTCAGTCGATGATCAATGTAACTTGAACATTTGTTTTTGTTACCAAGAAAAATTCGGTTAACTATTTAATAGTTAACCGAATTTTTTCCCGTCTGTGTTCGTGGCAGATGGTGTTGTTGTTTACCGTTATACAATTATTAATCTTTAATAAACTTTTGTAAATATTGCTTGGAAATGCGGCTCAACCAAAAGTTAGCAGGAATCAAATCGTGGACTATGCAAGTTAGGCCTACATGGTGATTGGGCATGCCACAGTATAGTCTGGTGAGCATTTTTGGGGGCGTTGCTACTTTTATTGGTTATTCATAAATACCTCATACAGTTTCGCTTTACCTATTGGTGGAGAGCGCGTCACGTGGGTTGCTTAAACGGTTGATAATAACCAGCTGGAGCTGTTTATAACCGGTTGTTTTCGGATACTACACGCTAGTATTGATGCACGACGTTTCTCGTTACGGCTCATGCGGGCGCTGTTGGTGAGTTGACCGCGCTTTGTGTGAAAGGAACACGAAAAACGTCTTGCACCAAGACTGTACGCGCACAGATGCATATCCGAAAACTGTCTCGAATGCTTATCCGAAAACAGATTTTCTTACTTCATTAACAAAAACAGGCATGAATGGGAAGAAAAGAGTGACTCGTTAAACAGCCGTGCGATAAAAGCCCTCGCATTCGGCTCGGGCCTTTATCGCACGTCAACGACCCTGCCGGTTTTAAACGCCAGTTTAATAGCTCGTCGCTACCATTTTAATCCCTTGAAAATAACCACACGCAATTACCTTACTTTGGTATCAGTTGTTTTTTTAAAACTCACCATTTCCCATTGATTAATATCATGGCTAAACAGAAAGACACTTTGAATTGTATCATTATTCATTATGTTGGAATTGTCACGTGTTGAGTGAAAATTGTTTGTTTACTGAAGTAACTGATACTATCATTCTTAAAAGACAGCGGACACTATCGGTAATTGTCAAAGACCACTCCTCTCACTTAGTGTATCTAAACACATGCATAAAACAACAAACCTGTGAACATTTGAACTCAATTGGTCGTCTAAATTGTGAGATATGAATTAAATAAAAAAAACACCCTTGTCACACGAAGTTGTGTGCTTTATATGCTTGATTTCGAGACCTCAAACTCTACACTTGAGGTCTTTAAATCAAATTCGTTGAAAATAACTTCTTTCTCGAAAACTACCTCACTTAAGAGGGAGCCGTTACTTACAATGTTGTATACTATCAACCTCTCCCCATTTCTCGTTACCAAGTGAGGTTTTATGCTGATAATTATTTTGAGTAATTACCAATCGTGTCCACTGCCTTTAAATGATAAAACAATTTTGCATACAGATTTTAACTTGCCATGCCATTTTATAACAATGGACATCTCGACGGTGCCAATGTCCAAGCAGGAAAAAAAAACTTAAATGATTCCACAATCTGAGAAATGCAACTTAAAGTTTACACTTCACAGATTCAACCAATGGCCGATGAATGTGATATATTGTTGCATAACCAGATTACTTCGAAGTAAGATTAATCTCAAGTTTTTTTTTTTTTTTTTTTTTTTTTTTTTACATTTGAAAGCTACAGTAAGCTTCCAGCAAACATACTGATAAACAACGTAAACGTTCCCTTCAATGTATGTTATTTAAAAAGATATTCAAGGTAAATCACTATTCAGTCACTAAATAGTGACTGGATACAACGGATTATTGTTTTTGAGGCAGTTTTTTTGTGGATGCACATTATTGGTTGAAAGCTTATTGAGATTCAAGCGTTAGAATTAGTTCAGTTTTTAAATTATCCCGAGGTCGAATATATGGTGTATGTATAGTGATGTATGTTCAATTCTAAAATTGTTTGATTTCGACTGACTGGAAAGTTCTTGGCCAAAGTCCAAGTCACGTACGATGTTGTGTTAGGATTTTCTATAACATCATTGGTCAGTTTGAACGGTACTGAGACATGATTGGTCAGTTTGAACGGTACTGAGACACGATTGGTCAGTTTGAACGGTACTGAGACACGATTGGTCAGTTTGAACGGTACTGAGACATGATTGGTCAGTTCGAACGGTACTGAGACATTATTTGTGCGATGTACATATAGAACATTGTTTATCCAAGTGATGTTTGCCATATTACGATAACTTTTGTACGCTTCATGGCTTCAGCCTTATCATAAGCGACCAAATACGTGAACGTGAACGTCAGAAAATTGCGTTTTAAAAATGTCACGTTTTTAGCATACGTGAGTTTACCATTTTTGTAGCGTCAGGTAAGAACGTGCAGACGTCATACGTGACCATGCAATTAGCCCAAAGTGGTGACGTCGCCAAGAAACAACACAAGTTATATTCTTATTTGTTTACGTGCGCGTGGTCAGAAGGGCGTAAGAAATGGGAATATAACTAGAAGTCTGCTTCCAACAAGCTTTCAAAAGTTGCTCATTTAGATGATCACAGAATCGTGTTGATAAAAACAAAATAATAATAATAATAATTGTAATAATTAATTTATATTAAAGACACTGGACACTTTTGGTGGTTGTCAAAGACCAGTCTTCTCACTTGGTGTATCTCAACATATGCAGAAAATAACAAACCTGTGAAAATTTGAGCTCAGTCGGTCGTCGTAGTTGCAAGATATTAATGAATGAAAAAACACCCTTGTCACACGAAGTTGTGTGCTTTCAGATGCTTGATTTCGGAGAGCGCTGTTTAAGACGGCTGTATGTTAACTATTGAGCATTAAGATTGAATAAAGGCATCCGACCACTGCAGCGGCAGCTTAAAGACAGTCTCCGTCGCCTGTATAAGTACAGTCTCCTTTTTAGGGTTTATTTGTAAAAAGGGTTGACAGATAGAGGGACCGCCTCCAATTATTAAAACTGGTCCATTGGCCAAATGATTGAACTTCAAAAAGGAACACGCGAGATTATTTTCATCCAAGATGTGCATCCACCATTCAAATTACTTATTATTATACACGGCTTTTGTTTTGATTATTTGTTGGTTCTTTGTATAACTTGCGCTTGATGTTTTAACTAGTACCACAATAGGAGCAACCATAAGTAACATACATGTATAGAGTGTAAGCCCACACAGTTTGATGACATTAGAGGTGGGACGTGTTGCCATCATAGTCTGCCAAAATAAATATTTACCGAGACGCATAACGATAATATAAGTCCCCAAAAACGGACTTTATGCCACAGTATAATAACAAGCAAACACAACTAGTTAGTGCTTGCATTGTCATCAGTCAAGTGGTGTGTTGACATCATGTGGCTTTATTTAAACAACACAATCAACACCAGTAGTGTTGTTAGCACAGGTGTGTACATAATAGGTAATGTGATGATCATGCGTGATGTCCATGGTCATGTGATGAAGGCTTCTGGACTGTACATGAATGTACGGAGCTCAATATCTACCACGGGTACACAAATAATTGTGAGCTGTCATGTGAAGTATTGTTTGATATATGTATATATTTTTTTTTTATTTTTTTTTATTATCATTATTATTATTATTATTTTATTTTTTATTTTTTTTTCATTTTTTTTTTTTTTATTTTTTTTTTGGGGGGTAACCGCCCAAGCGTCTAAATGCAATTTTGAAATTTTTACTCGCCATACCCTAATTGTTTGTTTTAGTTCCACAAAGGTTAGTTTGACATTATTAAACTAATTTGTTCATCATCGGATTGGTCAAGAGTTTCATTTTATATTTTATAGGAGAGTGATTAGAAACAAGTATTTGTTAAAATGACGTTGCCTTTTTGTTTTATTTATTTGTAAACTGCCCCTTAATGTTGTTATTGGTTAATAACATCTACATCATAAGGAAAATATATGAATTATTTAGTTTAGTAAGGTTTGATGTAACACAATATAACTATAATTCATCATTGAGTCGCGTTGGTTCTGAAAAGAAACATGGGTTTCGAAGTTTCAATCAGAATGCTCTGATCGTCTTCTGATCGAAACGTCGAGTTTCAAATCCTTCTAATTTATTATTCAATCATTAGTTAACAAAATTGAATTTTTTTCACCATAATTTGTAGAATCATATTCCAACAATTGCAATGGTTACAACAGGCCACCTTAGATTGAGAAACGACCCTTGGAGTTTGTACCCTTGAACGCTATTAATACGGATGGGTTTTTCCAGTTGTGTGAAACTAGTGCAATTTTAATCAGTGATTATTTGGAATTATGGTTATGAAAGAAGTGAACTGTTTGTGAAGACCTACCTGTTAACGTTTCTTTTTTGGTCGAGCAGAATTCCTTTTTGGTGCCAATTCCTAAAGATCAGCAAAGAAATCCAACTGTACGCAGTGAGTATTGAGTGAAAAAACGTCTACAACTTAAGGTAAATCTCTATGTACACCCAGGCCTATATTAGATTTGAGGCAATGTGTGGTATTGTTTCAATGTATAATTGATTTTCCGTAAACAGTTTCTGCAAATCGTATAATTTTGATTTTCGGGAGACTTCTTAAGACTGGGTTGCTGTAAAAATCAACGATAATTTTAAAATGATGACAGACTTCAAAAATGGATTTTGGCAAAACTCCATGTATGAGTAGGTATGGGTACACAATACACAAACAGCTAAAAACAAGTTATATCGGACATTGGTTGCCGTGGTTACCGCCAAAATAAGATTTTCAGCAAATTTTCCAAGTTTTTACCTTTTTTAATAGTTACAATATAGGTGAATTGAAAGTACTGGTACGTCTTAATGGGAAAACGTTGAAGTTTTTCTTTCACACATGATGCACAACCATGTTTACTCTTTCAGAAAATGTTTTTAAAAATTAAGTGTGCGATCAACTTTGGATCAAACCACTATTTCAAATAGGGCTGTTTTTGTTATATTTTCTTTTAGCGAAAAATAGGGGTATCGAATTGGGCCATAAGTCCGAAAGTGGCACTTTGTGGATTATGACACTTTTATAGTTGGAAGATAAGGTACCGACCTACATAAAAATGCAATAAAATGTTTTGGTATTTTAAGTGCGCGAACACAGTTTTGCCGGAAAATTAGCACTTTGGCAGGGCAAAAACACAACAAATGGCCAAAAATTATACATTATTATTAGGTACAAATATCAGGAAATTATATATTTTTTAAACCTTATGGGTGGAAGGGACTTGAGGTGCATTCATACAAACTAAACTTTTGAAATCACTATATAGCCCGTTGCCATGGTAACAGCTCATTTGTGTTTTTGGCTATTTTTGGCCACTTTTGGGGGTCTAAAAAACTGTATTTTAGCATATATTTGCAACTCCACCCAGCCAATGTGCATTTTTTTTTTCATAAAACGTTTCACATCAATATATTGAGTCGTCCTTTCTTGAGACAAACAAATTATTGCTTTAACTTTTACCCTAATGCTATTTTTAGAACAGCATTAGCGCATGTTTTTAGAAATTCGCAAAATCAACATTTTTACCCAATTGTTTGCCCTAAAAATGACAATTTGCCAGGGGTATCAGAATGTTTTCGTTTCGGTTGTATTTCGAGCCAACATTGGTCCTTCCATTTTGAGAAAAACTTTTGAGAAAAACTTGGGCAATTGTATCCTGTTGTAACAGTACTGCCTTAAAACAAATGCATTTTAACTTGTTTTCTTCAGATTGAATAAATAACATTAATACAATAATACTTTTAAGTCTTCCATGAATCCGGCACCTTTCATGAGCACGCTGTAGCGTTGTGGACTACCCAACATTGATCAAGAATATTTTTAATGACCTAAGTTTTGGATTTTATACTACCCCCCCCCCTCCCCTGCATGCCCAGCCCCCAAGCCCCACAATGCATTACAAAGCGCCACCTCTGTTGAAAGTCCCTTTTTAAAATTTCCATTGCACATCATTAATAGTAGGAAAGTTTGTGCTGTCTTCAGTCACCTTTGCTGTAATTGGGCGATTATTTGTGTTTTCATGTCGGGGGAGCACAAAATAGGCAACTGTATTATGTAGTGACACTGCCTCAGCCTCAAACATGGTAAAATTTGAAGAAAACAAATTGAACAAATAAATTCTCTTTATTGACATTTCTTACATGCTGAACAAAGATGTTGATTGAAAAAAAAAAAGCAAAGCAGCTTACAAGTATAACAATATAACTGTATACAATGTATAGTTCGAAGACTCACCCCAAGCTAATTCGGTTGGTAATAGTGTTATCCGGCTATGTTCCTTATGTATCAGTACCTTATCTTTCAAGCCTGGTAGCCAAACTTTCTCAGATATTATGCTACTTTCGGACTTCTGACAAACTAAGCAACTCCCTCTATTTCCCAACTTGACCTTTGTTCAAAACACCCCTTTTTGAAATAATGGATTATTCCATTCACAATTGACTGTACCTGTGTCAGGTGCATTTTTGGTAGACCAAGGGTGTATATTTATCATATTCAGTTGAAAGGCATGTAATATATTTGGTCTTTACACTGTGAAGCCCTCAACTTTGGGTAATTTTCAGAAAAGAGCTAAATTAGGTGAAATATAGCAATTTCCCTATTTTTAACCGTTGCCATGGCAACCAAAGTACAATGCAAAAACTATGCTTTCTTTTTACACTTTGGTTGAAGGAATTAACACGTGCAAAGAGAAAACAAAATCCATTAAAACAAAAAAATCATATTTTTTTGTTATACAATATGAAAATATACAATTTTATTTCCAAAAAAGCACGAAGTTTATGGCAGCACTGCTCCCCAGTACAACAAATACCAAATGTTTTTGTTTGAAATTCTTACAGACCAGTATCTTATCTTTCATGCCTGGAAGCAAAACTTTCCTAAATATGCCACTTTGGGACTTCTGACAATTTTAACAACCCCCTGTATTTCCCAAATTGACTTTTCCTCAAAACACCCCTTTTTGAAATAATGGAATCTTCCATTCACAATTAACTGTACTTTTATCGAACGCATTTTTGGAAAGATTAAGGATGCATATTTTTTTATATCCAGCTGAGAGGTAGGTCCACTATTTGGTTTTTACACAGTGGAGCCCTCAACTTTGGGTAATTTTTACTCATGAAAAAAGCTAAATTAGGTGAAATATGGTAATTTTCTACTTTTGACCGTTGGCAACGAAGGTGTAAATGCAAAACTTATGCTTTATTTTTACACTTTGGATGATGGCCTTCACTTGTGCAAAGTTTAAACGAAATCCATTATTGAAAGTCTGCCACCACTTCTTTGATTTTTAGAGCAACCCAGTCTTAGTCGTCTTCGTTTTATCTATTATTATACAACCACGAGTAGATTTGTTGGAGTTCAGGAGACTTTTCTATCGTACTCTTTTGGTAAATTGTCTTGCTCTATATATTACTTTACCGCGGAGTAGACTGTCTTTGTTTAAATCAATGTTTTATTATGACGCAGCATAATGATCCGGCCTACTTATACATGTGTTATTGTATTATAAACAACCGACATAAATACACGCATCAGGTAAATCCAAAACAGGGTGGTACAATGACAAGCAAATAAAGCATTCAAGACACTAATACACTAGGCATACTACTGCATTGCCATGATGCTGTTTGGAATGCGATCGTGGCTATGCTCCCGACGTGCAAGGGCCCTATTTCATAAAGCCTGTGTTAGCACAACAGTTTGCTCAGCACAAAATAGTATTGCTTTGCAGAATCTGGTTACCAGCCCAATTTTACTTAAATTAATTTTAAATGTTGTGGCATTGAGGCTGGTGCTGGACAATTTTTTGCCTAGTAAAGTTGTTTTTTGTTAGTCAGCATTTTCTGCTAAACAGATGAAACTAGTGAGCCCTGGTTTTAATATGAAAGACTTTTAAAGCATATTGGGGGAAGGGAAGGAATTTTTGAGGGATTCGTAAGCGTCCGTAAGTGTATCTTGAAACGTAAGCGTAGCTGTGTATCTTGGAACGTAAACGTCGGTTGACTCGGGATTGAAAGCGTATTTTTTGATGGAATGAAAGCGTAACTTGACGGAACGTAAGAATATCTTGGAATGTAAGCGTAGCTGCGTTTATCTTGGAAAGTAACCATATATTTTTGGTACAACTCATGGGAAATTCGACTGCTTTTGATTGCTTAGTCGAGTCGCGACTACCGCTGTTCAACTAAGTCGGTTAATCGTGCTGCTACGACTATGTATTATAAAAGTAGTCGCGATCGAATTGGTTAACCACTTTTGTCGCTCACGACTATTCACAACATTTGTTTACAAAACACCACCAGAAATCACTGACACAATCCTTCAATCCTTTCAGTACGAGTTTTATGTTATTGCGCCTTCTGCAAACAGTATGTCGCCATGCATGTTGGACAATGGGAGTTCAAGTTTTGCGACTAGTCGAAGTCCCAGCTATTTGAGGCGCGACCAATAGCCGAGTAATAACTTCCACTTGCCCAGGTAAATCATAACATCAAAACTGTCAAAATAACATTTCATTCACATAATTCAAAATTAACATTTTTTTTTTGACAAAATTCTACTTTGAGGGAATTTGGTTGTATCATTATTTGTGTTTATAAAGGCAGTGGACACTATTGGTTTGGTATAGTATAAAACACGGTGGGAAACGGCTCCCTCTGAAGTAACGTAGTGTTCAAGAAAGGGTAAATTTTCCAGATATTTGATTTCGAGACCTCAGATTTAGAATTTGAGGTCTCGAAATCAAGCATCTGAACGCACACAACTTCATGTGACAAGTTCTTTTTGTATTTCATTATTATCTCGCAACTTTTTCAGATTTTCACAGGTTTGTTATTGTACGCATATGTTGAGATTTACCTGTCTTTTTAACGATCGATGGGCTCCGTTATTTGTGATTGTTATGTTTATAAAACATTGTTTATTATGCTACTCTCACAATAACACCGACAAAATAACAAACAGCGGTATTATTACGTTTTGAAAACATCAATCTGTTTTAATTACCTGAAAACTCGTAACAAAAACCAATTGGAAATTTGCGATCATAATACATTTCGGATTCGACAACCGACTGACAAACCCACGATGACAAACATGTATTTTGATGTCTGGCTCCCAACCCCTCCCAAGCTCATGGCTAGACCCGCAGTTCGTAGCGCGGGCGATTACACCTCCACCCCCCCACACCCCCCCCCCCCCCCCACGAGACACGGCATGGGCGGTACGCCCCAAGGCTTACGTTCCAATTGCTCCACGCCGTGGGGCTATACAATAAACTCTGAATTATTCTGAATGTTATAACCTTACATTCGATTTTTGACAATTATTAACGATTTGTATCCACAGCCTGATAACATATTATTATTTTTATTTTTTTATTTTTGTTATTAATAATTGTAAACAAAATAATTAAATTTAGTTCAACGAATTAGCTTTTCTACGGCTGGAAACTAACTCGGATGATCACGTGATTATTAGAACCACTTTGTGGTTTTTACTATCACAATGCTTAAATGGCTAAGTGTGATGATTTTGTAGAGCCTATTTTTTTTTTCCATTCCTGGAAGACATTTGAAGTCCTAACTATTTTCTAGCCCAAATAGCCCAATTCAGCCGGTGTGTCCATTTAAGATGGTATTTGAGGCGATGCATAGTGAGGTATCAAGTTGGTTTGCTGTAACACAAAGAAGAAGAAGAATTTACACCGATACACTATCTCAAGGAACATAATCTACCCAGCAAGGTGTTACCGCAAGCCAAAAACACCACCCGGTCTATGTTATGTTCGATGATACATGTGACCAAATAATATAAACTCTGACAGGTCAGGCATTAAGGGTGTCGTGGCGAGCGGATAAGAGCACCGAACTCAATCTCTGGTGCTTCTGTTCAGCAGAGTGTGGGTTCGAAGCCCGTGCGTGACACTTAACTATAACTACTTCTCTCCACCCAGGTGTAAATGGGTACCTGTGAGGGCAGAGATGGTTCTTGTGGTTGATTTAGCCGAGTAGCGCATGTTGCACAGGCTGCGTACTCACCACCAGCTGAGATGAGATGGTTTGAAGGGACACACCCGCTTCGTTGGGCTTTTTTGGCTACAAAATACACTGAAACATGATTCTAAAGGTCTTCCAGGAATGGAGAAGAATAGTTGCTAAAAGAAACCATCAAATTTGGCCGTTTTAAGGCATTTGTTTTTAAACGAAGGTCACGTGGGTTATCGGAATCACTTTTTGGGTTAGGATAACCCACGTGACCTTCGGAGAGCTTTACTTACAGCCGTATAAACATAAGTTAAAAATAAATTACTAAACCAAATTTTATATTTTTTTGTTACAACTATGAATGGATATTTGACAAAAGAGACTATGTATACAAGTTGCGGGTAAAAACTGTAAATAATTATGAAAGAAGGGACGTAAGATTCTCATTCAGAGAGTCCGTGCAACGGAAGCGTGTTTTACAGCGCCTCGGCATGGGAGCAATCGGAACGTAAGCCTTGGGGCATATCACGTACTGCACATGCCGTGTCTCGTGGGGGGCTGCAGGTGTAGTCCCTGGCGCTATGAACTCCCAGCTTGCGGGTCTCGCCGTGAGCTTGGGAGGGGTTGGGAGCAAGACATCAAAGTACATGTTTGTCATCGAGGGTTTCTCAGTCGGTTCACCTCGTGTCGATTCCGTTATTTCTTAAGATCGCAACGTTCCAATGTAATGCTCTGTTTTGTTTCATGGCTCCTAATTTATTTTTGTTAGGAGTTTTCAGGTCATTAAAAAAAAGATTGATGAGTTTCAAAACGTAGGAATAACGCATTTTGTTAAATTGACAGTTTTAGTGTGTGAGTAGCTTAACAAATGTTTTATAAAGAAGAAGAAAAGGATAACAAAAAACGGAGCCCCCGATCGTAAAAAAGAACAGGTGAATTTGAAGAATTTTGTATAAAAGGTTGAAACAAACATAATGATAAAACAAAATTCCCTCAAAGCTTAATTTAAAAAAAAGTAAAAATAATATTTTCGAATTTAATTTAAATTTGGCTGGTAATTAGTTTCTGCTATTCAATACTATTTTGTACTAAGCAACATGTTTGTGCCACTATACAGGCATTATGAAATTGGGTCCTGGCACGTCGTGGCACGTAACGCCTCGATCGCATTTCAAACTGCATCATGGCTATGCGGTAGTAGGCCTAGTTTATAGGGGCCAGGAAAGCTTTATTGACTTGTCACTGTCCCTTCGTATTCTGGGTTAATTTCTTTGTGTTCTACCTCCATCGTCGAAGGATTTGCCTGCTCCGTATAATTATGCTGGTTGTTTATAATACATGGATAGACTGGATCCTTATGCTGCGTCATAGTAAAGCTTTGCTGTAAACAAAACACCAGTCTACTTGCAACATTGTGCGACAATGTCACGAATATTTGACAGTTGCAACGACTGGAAACACGTATACGCTGGCCTTTCACCGCTTTGTTTTTTTTTTATCATTTTTCGCTAATTACGTGACATGTTGACAAAATTGTTTAACAGCAACCATCTATACAGACATTATTTATGATTATACACCCCTAAAATGAGTAAACGGTGAGCCGGTGTGTCCCTTTAAGGAATGAATTAAGGCCCAGTGACCAGGGGTAATAATGTTGGAAGCGGTTTGAGACGCCCTCAGGGTGTGAAAAACGCTATATAAAAAATGGTTATTGTTATTGTTGATATTGTTGTGGAAAAAAATATATATCATGATTCAGACCAGTGTATTGTAAGGATCAGTACACGCTCATGTAACGAAATGCGTTCTGGAATTTGTAGTCAGACTATTTGGGAAACCAAAACACATTGTTGTAAAAGTGTGCATAGGAAACCCAATGTCACTGATCAAATGCCCCTGAAGAAGTCTCTGGTTAGTATGTGCCACAGCCACCGAAATTTATCGGACAAATTTTAACATCCCCAAATTGAACTCAGAAACAAAGTTTCATCAAACCATTTGTTAGGGTGGCATGGTTGGCTTGTGCGTTCGATTCCCGGCCTGGACCATAAGCGAGTTGAGTTGTGCGTTGGTTATCTGTTGTGTCACGAGGGTTTTCCAGACCATCGGTTTTCCTCCCTCGGGACAAATCTAGCCTTGCTCAAGGCAGTCGAATTATTCACTCCGAAAAAATAACTACCGCTGTATAAAACCGTATACACTGTGCGTAAAATGTGTGTAACCACATCGCACGATGCCCCGTACACTATCCGCATGCACGGCCTCCGCATGCAGGTTAGTGGTACGAGTGCGAATGACTTGTGCACAGTTAGTCGTACGGTGTGCGTTGAGCGATGTGACGGTGTATATGGTTGGGTCGTGCGGTGTGAATACACACAGTAAGCACAGTGTATACGGGTGGGTTTACAGCGGCGGCGTTTCTGAATGAATAATGCGACTGCCTTGAGCAAGGCTAGGACAAATCTAATAATTTCGATCTTGGCTAGTGCTTCGTGGTCATAATGGGTTGATGTGGCTGGCAGCCAAAGGCGCCCTTGCATGCCTGCTTCCCAAACACGTTGCAGCCGCGTCCGTCGCAATGGACCGATCCGGCCTGTCAATCAAAATGTGCGCGTTCACCCATGTGACCTTCACAGCAATGATTGTGGTCGGACAAACTTCCACAACTTTAATCTCGAATACAAAGTTGATTATTTGGAAGTACGGTTTGGTAAAGAAGTGCACTGTTTTGAACATTATCAATGTTGTTTATCTTACAGAATTCGTCGTTATTGCCGCCAGTTATCCACTCTTGTAAAGTTCAGCGGAGATTTAACTGTGCAAAGTTATCACTGGTAGAAACACTTTAACAGGTAAGGGTTTACTTTAAATTGGTCTAATGGTATGTTCAATAACGCACATGACCAATACACTGCAAAAACGTTGGTCAAATTATTTGTTTGGCAAAGTAACTTCAACAATTATTGGTCGATAATTGCCCAACAAAACCAATAATTGGTGTTGTTGGGCAAACATTTTGTTTGCCAATTTTTTGTTTAAAAAGCGGAACAAAAGTTGGGCAAGTGTTGGGCAAATAATTCGTAATCTGAAATTATCATAACTGTTGGTTACACTTTTGCTTTATTATTGGGCAACTTTTTGGGTAATTTTAATTACTTTTGATTGTTGGTTAACATGATGCACATTAGTTGGTCAAAATCATCCGATCATGCGCACTACGATCAAAGAGTTGCCCAAAAGTTGGGTATGGTATAAAAAACATAGCGATATTTTCCAACATGGCGAGTGGAGGAGTGGCTGTGACGAGCGGGGTTGTCCAGTAGATATAGATCCAATTTGAAGGTTAGTTTTTAACTAAATATGAAGTTGTGTTTTCTATTCAGTCGTGCACAGTCGTGACAGTTGCAGAGCGAGCAACACAGTGACACAACTGTTGAATTAGTTTCAGTTTTTAGTTTCAGTTTTATCATGCCATTATGTGCAATGCCGGTTGTGGCATGTATGCGTGTGCTTGCGCTGCAACTGTCACGACTGTGTACAACTGAACAGGAAACAAACTGTATTTAGTTAAAAACTAACCTTCCAAAGCATCTACAAACCACTGAGCACCCTCTCGATTTTGAGAGAGATGTCGAGGTCACAGCTCACTACCGTTTGCCATCGTGGAAAAGATATTTTCTATGCCTGGTTGTATGACGTATCACAGGAGAAACTGTAAACCAAAGGGTTAAATATATTCACCATTTGTTGGATAACACATAAAAGGGTTAAATCATTAATAAAATCATCGCCCAATAAGTGGGTTATTGATAATGTATTAAATACCCAGAAAATGGGTAAACAAAATATTACCCAACTGTTGGTTAGCAAAATATACCCAACTATTGATGAGGAAATATTACCCAATTATTTGGCAATCAGAGTGCCCAACTTTGATGGGTAATATTTTGCCCAAAAGTTGGAGGAGTTCACTATTCGCCCTTAATTGGGTAAAAGGTTGGGCATTTTTTTACCAATTTTTTTTACAGTGTACAGTTTATTAACTGACAGATCAGACATTTTTCAAATTGATCATGCCACAGTTTGAACCATTCTTTTTGCAATGAACTGCACACGCTCTTTTGACAAAACGCGTTACGACTGGCTATACGCAAGCTATTTTGGGCTATTGAAACATAACTCTTTATAAATGTTGTTGAGGATTACATGGTTGTAGGAAACCAAAGGTCACAGATTTAACTTTCCTGTACACTGCAAAAACTGGGTTAATAAAAAAATAAAAAAATACATACCAAAGAGAGAATCGAGACTAACATCACATGGTGATAAAAAAAACACCAAATGTAGTTGTTTGGGTATAACTTAATGTTATTTAATACCCTGTGGTGTACATTTTGGTTCCCTCTTCGATGTCTATATTATGACAACACCCACGGTGTCAACCTGTTTAACACCCCACATTATCGCAGTGTATAACAGTTACCGGGTCGGTATGAGCCAAAGCCGACAGGGCCAGTGAGACGATTGTTTGTGTCAACATCCCGAAATCAAACTCAGGTTAAAGTTTCATAATAGCTGGCATATATAACCGAGTTGTTGGAAGGCTACTGTACAGGCAGTGACAACGAGACAAAATTTGAAGTTATAAGTTACTTTATTGGGTGCTAATTTTACAGTTGAAAGTTATGTTCACATACAACTAAAAACGACAGTCAGAACGGTTCTATCTGGAAGTTGAAAAGAGAACCAGAATTTAACTTACACAAATTGTACATAAATCTTACCAAAAATCAATATATCATAATTTAAATACAGTGAAATCATGCAACTTGAAATATCTGCCCAAAATACAATAAGGCAAATCTCCGTTCCAATCTGCAAAATAACATAATTGCGGCAGGTTTACGTTTCCATAAAAATGGAACATGTTTATAACAATAAAGCCTTAGTTATATCATAAAAATCAATGAATAAATCTTATGCCAAGTTATATATCACTTTAAGACTTCCCAAGGTCTTAGCTAATTCCAAAGAACAAATCTTGAACCAAAATATATGTCCGGTAATGAACCGATTTGGAATAATGCCAATGGGGGTCTAAATATCAAATTTCGTCATAAACTATACGGGGTGTGCAAGTAAAACCTAGAGTAGTACATAATAAATAATAAATCAATTTAAGCTAAAAGTACTTACGGGGATATTGCTTCCTCTCACTCTTGCCTCCAATAAAGTTGGGATTATCTACCTAAGACTCAATAATATGAAATTGCTTAGCAGCCCGGCGACAAATACAGGTGTGGCATCAACGTACCAACATGAGAAAGTGTTGCCGCTAAACCACTTGCTATCCCCCATTTCGAGACCTCAGATTTTTGAACTTGAGATCTCGAAATCAAGCATCTGAATGCGCACAACTCCGTGTGACAAGGGTTTTTTTGTTTTTTTTTTCATTATTATCCCGCAACTTCGACGACCAAATTTTCACAGGTTTGTTATTTCGTGCATGTTGAGATACACCAAGTGAGAAGACTGGTCTTTGACAATACCAATAGTGTCCAGTTTCTTTAAATATGGCATACAAAGGCAACAATTCTTGTCATGTAAATGGGAAAAGTCCATTGTTTTTGTTGGACATGAAATCGTTTCTAATCGCAAGTTATCGCGACTCTCAACAAACGGCTCTTTATGCGGTAAGTCTGCTGCTGTGTCACCCAATGTATAAAATCACTGACTGTATGAACTATTGCAAACGGCATTCGTTTTACTTTCAGTCTCACCAAGATGGCCGAAGCTGCACTTCACACTGAAACCACTTGCAAGATTAGACATGTACACATCGAATGCCCAATCTGCTTGACTCGGTTCATCGATCCGAAAATCCTGGACTGCCAGCACAGCTTCTGCTTAAAATGTCTTCAGGAACTTGTAGACAAACAGGATCCGAAGACGGATTTCATCCTTTGCCCAGTGTGTAGAGAGAAAACTTCAATCCCAGCTAAGGGACCATCGGCTCTTCTCAACTGCTTTCTTTTGAGCTCGCTTATTGATGACGTCATCAATCCGAATAGTCCCGAGGTGGACATTAACCATCTTGTATCGATTTGCGAAGGATGCGACGAAGGTCTTGAAGCCGTCTCACGGTGTGTTGACTGTGAAGCTAATTTTTGCAAGATTTGTTTGGAATACCACGCCAAAATAAAATTGAACAGGCATCATCGAGTCGTTAATGCAGCCGCGTCGTCAAATGAGGGATCCAGAGACCAGAACAAAACTTGCTCTCCAAAATGCCGGAAACACACTGACCAGGAACTGTGTTTTTACTGTGAAACGTGTGACTTACTTGTTTGTCTCAAATGTGTGGTATTTGATCACAGAGCGCAAAACCACAAACTAACTGAAATCAAAGACTCCATTCGTACTTATCGTCAAGCTGTTGAAGAGGCATTGATGAGATTTGATGAATGTCGCAAGCAATTTCAAAAAGTAGATGACTCTATCAAACACTCACAGCATAGATTACAGCTCATGGTCGACCGGGCTCTTCAAGATATTGTGGCTAAGGAGGAAGAGGAAGTCGAGAAAATCAGAAAAGCATCTCGCCTCCTTCAAGAAAGAGTCACTCAAATCAGCATAGAGAGAGGTGGGGAATTCGGCAGCAAGCAGAGCATCAACAGCGATAAAATGAGCCGTGCAGAGCAGATCGTAGCTTCAGTCAACGACTTGATGCAACATGCTGATGACTTTGAGCTACTGGACCTCAAGCTAAAGGTTATGCACAACTTGACATTCCACAATGAGCTCAAGTTTCAAACAGTGCAGCATAGCAAGTCATTCATCTGGTTCAAAGGTCATGATGTCGTCACTGATGCGGATATCGGTGAAATACTACAGGAAGAGAAGTGGGAGGTGAAGACAGAGTTTGGTAAAGAAGGTGAAGGTGAGGGGGAGTTCAAGTTTACATGGGACGTTGCTTGTTTAAGCAACGATGACATCGTCGTTACTGATTCTGAGCGGCAAATATTATCCACATTTACATCGAATGGTAGTTACAAATCTCAAGGTGTGCAAAGTAGAACAGAAGATGGACAACTAAAAAACCCTATCGGTGTTGCGGTGACCTCTGATGACCTGCTTCTGGTTACTGACGGACAGGATGTAAAGGTTTATGATAGAGAACTACGATACATTCGCAAGTTCAGACCCTCACAGAATCAAGTCGAGGGGCAGTCAGAGAGTATACTCGTTGGTATTGCTGTTGACAAGAAAGATCGTATTGCAGTGTATGACTTTGGGAGAAAGGTAATATCTCTTCATAACAAGGATGGATCCACCATTTCCACAATACATCATGATGATATTGGCGATACCGACAATCCAAGCTTTATATCTGTTAACAACAAGGAGCAACTGATCTTTACAAACCTCCTCGAGTCGAAACTAGTTTGTGTGGATTTCATGGGAAACGAGGTGTTTAATATAAGCACCTCCCTTGACGGCAAAACTGTATTTTCTACTGGTGTGTGTTGTGATGATGCTGGGGATATATATGCGTGTATCGTACGCAAAAATGGTGATGGTGATGTCGATGGTGATGGTGATGGTGATGGTGATGGTGATGGTGATGGTGATGGTGATGGTGGTGGTGGTGGTGATGGTGATGGTGATGGTGATGGCGATGGTGATGGTGATGGTGATGGTGATGGCGATGGTGATGTTGATGGCGATGGCGATGATGTTGGTGGTGGTGGTGGTGGTGATGGTGTTGGTGATGGTGATGGTGATGGTGATGGTGATGGTGATGGTGATGGTGATGGTGATGGTGATGGTGATGGTGATGGTGATGGTGATGGTGATGGTGATGGTATTTGTGAGATACA
The DNA here is from genome assembly GCF_032118995.1 of Asterias amurensis. Taxonomy (NCBI): domain Eukaryota; kingdom Metazoa; phylum Echinodermata; class Asteroidea; order Forcipulatida; family Asteriidae; genus Asterias; species Asterias amurensis. Next base: position 12,922,481 of record NC_092657.1, on the reverse strand, counting down.
TCATTACGATGCATCAGGTGAGCACATCGGCTGTGTAGCTCGTGGCTTGCACTGTCCTCTAGGCATGACGTTTACTCCGACCGGTGACCTCATCGTGGCTGCTCTGCTCTCGGTAAAGATATTGCATCGAGTGTAAGTGTCGATGACGTCATGGTCGTAAAATGTACAATAATATTGATGACAATGTAAATTTGCAACTTTTAAAGTTGAAAGACACCGGACACTATTATTTGACGTATCTCAACATTATGCATAACATAACAAACCTGTAAAAAATGAGCTCAATTGGTTGTTGAAGTTGCAATATAACTATGAAAGAAAAAAAACCACCTTGTCACACGAAGTTGTGTGCTTTTAGATGCTTGATTTCGAGACCTTTAAACTCTAAATCTGAGGTCTCGAAGTGAAATTCGTGGAAATTTACTTCTTTCTCGAAAAGTACTCCACTTCAGAGGGAGCCGTTTCTCACAATGTGTTATACTACCAACCTCTCCCCATTACTCGGTACCAAGTAAGATTTTATGCAAATAATTTGTTTGAGTAATTACAAATAAATAGTGTCCACTGCCTTTAAATGAAGTTTGGAGCTGTAATATTACGGATATATTTTTGATTGTCGATTAATGTAAATGAAGCTATCCTTTTTTGTTTAACCTCAACCGAATGTATACCATCATTGTGTTGTTAGCAGATAAGTTGTTGTTTTAATCCTCTATACAATTATTAAACTTTAATTAACTTGTGTCATTTAAAGCTTTTGTAAAGAAGAGTTAAGAATGCGGCTCACGAACAAGTTACCAGGAAACAAGTCTTAAAATACGCATGTTACATCGTGATTTGGCTTGGCGCGGTATAGTCTGGTATGGTAAGTTTTTTTGCTACTTTAAATGGTTAATAATAACCTTGAAAAATTACCTTGCTTCATGAGTTACTGCTTTTCAACTCACCATTACCCTTTTAGTATTTTAAGGCTGAACATTAAGGTAACCTTTTTATCTGATCATTATTCAGATAAGAACGGCTGATGTCGTTCTATAAAAGATTAATACGAGTTTGCGTACAGTTTTAATTTCAGAGGTGCCAACTAAACCATCGAGAGCTCTCGGGTGCCACCGTGAGACCTAATTAAAATACTTAACCGACACATGTTTAGCTTCAATTTGTAATACACGTTGACAATATCAAACACTTGTAAACTGCATTTCCAATGTACTAATTGGAGTAATTTGAGAGGTGTTGATTCTAACATTGTTTAATCAGATAGTTCAAGTTACTGTTCATGGTTAAGTGCTGTTGGCCGAATGTGGTATTTGTCTTGTTTCCGCCGTCAAATTTGTATTATTCTGTATGTAAAAGAAAATTTACATAATTCAAAAGCTTCTGTATTTATTCGCTAAAGTTCTGTTTACCCTTAATAAATACAAATGCATTAATACAAGTTATTTTAACTAAAAATATAAACTCTAACCCAGAGGGTGGGTGGGTCTAGGCGCTGCCGAAGCTTAAAACGTTGTCGAAATATTTTGAATGTTCTTGTGCTCAGCTAAGACATTTCAAAAGCAGTTTATGCAATTTAGTCCAGATCAACAGAGGGCGCTCGCTTTTGCAGTAGCTGGGTTAGAGTCCGTAATTTGCATGCAAAGCCAGATATGCCTACCAGTTTGGATCATTGTGATAAAGAAAACCTGTGGTATTTGAAACCGTTGGATTGAATTTAATTGTGTATAAATGAAAATGTATACAATAACACTAACCTGTTGAAAATTTCATGGCAAAAGATGGTTGCGGTTTTGAGTCATCGCCGATAATCCGGCCCATTGCCACAAGAAAATGTGGCTAACAAATACACAAGATCTGAGTTCAACTTCAAAAAATCGAGATTCGGGCCATAAATCTTATCAGTTAGTACGTACCAAGAATACTTCGAATTTAAATGTCTCTTAAATGTGTTGAACACTATGAAAGCTACTGTAATCTTCTAAATCATTTTTTTTTTATTAAATTGATTGTCAGAAATATTAGCAAAGTAAGTGTTCCCTTGGAGATTTGTTTTATAAAATAAACGTCAACGTAAAACACTATTTTAGTCACCTACAAGTGACCGGTTATAACGGGTTATTGTTTTTAAAGGCAACTTTTTGTAAAGAACAACAATAAATTGATGGGATATTATTGAGAGTATAGCGTTACAAATAGTTAAGAGTTTAAATTAGCCCGATGTCGAATACTATCGTATGTATATTTATAAAATGTCCCGACAACGAAAATGTTTGATTTCGACTGGCTGGAAGTTATTGGCCCTTTTCCAAATAAGGATCGTTTTAGTTCGTGACATTTGTCAGTTTTAAACGGTACGTTACTCAATGGAACAAGCGAGCTTTAACTGCGCGTTTTGCGAGCAAACACGTGAACGTAAACGTCAACAAACTTGTGTTGTTTCTAGGTGACGTCACGACGTCACCACTTAGGACTTATATAGTTGTGAGTCATATTGACTTGCAGTTAATTTACTCGCATACTTTCTTTATTGGGTCAGATTATCACTAGAAATTCAATTTTCCACTGTTAATGATAACATAACAAAATTGTTGGCACAAACTGTTTTTGTTATCAAGTTTATATTATAAGCAGAATTTCAATTTAGCTTTTAGATTTGGTGTACGATTTGGTTTGGTATCGCTCTTTAGAAATCGGCAACACCTTGTAAATAAATTAGTATATTGTGCTATGTAAAATGAGTCGGTTCATAACTACATAAATTGACGGGAAAACAAAAATATCGAGGCGCCTTGAGCGTCAATGAGTGGCGGACACAAGCCCGCCCCCCCCCCCCCCCAAAAAAAAAAAAAAAAAAAAAATAAAAATACAAAGGAAATTATACCAAAAAGAAAAAAAAATAATAATAATATTAATAAACACGCAACTAACAAGTATATATAAAAAAAAAAGCCAAATTGACGGTCAAAGATTGTGTTCACCCTAAAGCTCAAGCAAGACAAGAGGGTTTCGGTTTTTAGGTCGCACCGATAGTTACGATTGGGCCGCTATTTGGACCAAACTAAACATGAACAATATTATGGACGCCAAATAAGACATTCTTTTCAGACTTTATCACATGATTTTTGCAACCCGAGATAAACTTAATCGAATGAAAATCACAGCTAAAGTAGAATGTTAATTCTGTAAGTCCGACACCAAAATGGTCGAACATTTGTTTTTAAACTGTAACAAGATGGTTTAACCCTGGTTGTACATATAATCTTTATTTAGAAAACAAACTGGCTGCTGTTTATTTTGTCTAAGCGATTGTACTAGATTTGTTTGTATGAATTTGTCATTTGTATCTAAGATAATTGTCAGCATAATGAACAATGTTATTAATTGGAGAACCCGGTGCAATCTAGTCCTCAATGAGGACGAAGTTTTCACGAATAATATTATCAAGATCGACAAAGAAGCCCTCAGATCATGTTTACTAAGGGAGACAAATTCCTGTGTGTCCTCAATGAAGACCAGACTCCAAAATTGACGTTTTGATATAAATCGAAATTGTTCATCTTTTCAGTTACTCTCCTTTACGTTCGTTTTAAGTTTAACGTTTCCTTGCATAAATTTGCTTTTATCATATTTTGTTGTCTTGTTGTTTGATATGTAATATCACTTTTGTTCATTGTCTATTAATTACCCTAGTGTATCCTCAATGTACTTAATGTATTAATCTAACAGTATATGTATTAATGTTCCATTAAAGATGTTTCCATTTTGTTTACACTGGTGATGAATAAACGGAGTCTTAGAGCTTTATTCAGAGCTGTAATAGGGCGACATCATCAAAAATGCTCTAATAGGGCGATAGTTGTGTATATGAAAAAACAAATGCTTTATAGACATGTTTTTTATGAAATTAATGATTTAATAAATCATTGATTTGGGAAACAACTTTATGGAGGTCGCCCAATTAATTGTTATACAACTTGTGCTGCAATTGGGCGACACTAATATTTGTCGCCCTGTTATAGCTTTGTTTTATGGCGTACGTGAATATTCAAGAACAATTCGTCACTGGAGGCTGAAGTGGGGTTTCATTTACGTAGAAGAGAAGGGGGTCAAACACCGCTATATCATTATGTTCATACCTAATGAACATGTAGGTGATTGTTATTAGTTGCTTTGCAAAACGCCACAATAAGGCGACAGTTATTATTTGTCATGTAAAACACCATAATAGGGCGACAGTAGTTCTTTGTCATGTGAATCACTGAAACCTGCATGATGGCATATAGTACTTTTGTTTCAAAAGGTTTACCTTTCTTCAAACAAAAGAGATCTTGAAATGATAATTCTTTTTTTTCTCAGTTATCCCATAAAACATGGTGTCGCCTTATTGCAGCACTTTTGTATCACATGAAATAATAACAGCGCGGAATTTGCATTCCCACCGCCGTCTATCTAACTCATCAAAATCCCAATAAGTGTTTTATTTCAACTTAAAAGATGTCCCTCTATCTTTTAATTGGTCAGTTGTGTACATTGAGAAATTTGTTTTGAAGGATAGGCATAATGAATATAATAGAGCGACAGTTAGGTGTCGCCCAATTATTTAATGTCGCCCTATTATAGCATACAATTATACGCATAAAGTGTCGCCCTATTGTGGCTAATGATGATGATGATGATGATGATGATGATGATGACGATGATGATGATGATGATGATGATGATGATGACGAAGATGATACAACATATATTATATATACATAAAACAAAAAATCTGAAAAATACAATAATTAAATAGAAAATTAAAGCCATTGTTGAATCTGATACATTTCCAGTCGAAGCCAGTGTTTTAGGGAATCTTGTTCTGTAGATTCTATCCCACATAATATGAGGATTTAACATGAGTTTGGAATATGAAACAAACGAGGGCGCAATCAGAATGTCCTGCAACACTGGCATAGCTGAAGTAGTTCACCCAACGTATATTTATCTTCTTTGTGTAAGTTTACCTCAGTAAATTCAGTCGTCAATAAACCAGTCAATTCGCAAGAATAATTAAGTAACAACGATTGTTTGCGTGTACGTAACTGTTGTCTCTAAAAGTATCCGCGAACCAAAATGCACAGACGACCTCATCAGTTATGAGTGGGGTTTGCCCTACGATATTTCGCAAGCAAAACTGGAAAACATGAATTGTGGCAGTATATTCAAACTATGTATGCAGTAATTGAAAATGTTTGCTCAAGAAGTTCTCGTCGATCTTGTTTTGTTGTAGATCAAATAAGGGGTCTTTTCAAAACTCATCCTGGACAGTCCACCGGACGAAGCTCATCCGATGTCAATTTTTTGTCGGATTGGCCATAGACCCCCTGTTGTTCCAGTACATAGCAATCTTAGACACTTTGGTTTTTGTACACAAATGATATATGGTGAAGGCCAGACACTGTGAGCTCGTCATATAGCCCATCCGATAAAGTAATCACTACTAGGGAATTCAACATGGGACGAGAAACCTGGTCCTGGATGGGCGCCGTCCGATGGCTGTCCAGGATGAGTTTTGACAAGGTCCCTAAGTAAATGAAGCAGTTGGTACAACACTTGAGCACAAGAGAGTAAAATACGCTGTAGTGTGGACAAAACAAGACCAACTCAATCAATTGACGCCATGGAGTAGTAAATTAATCATTTTCTTATTATTTAAGCTCGGCCGTTCAATAGCGCAACGAATAGCGCAGGCCTCCAGTCTTCCTTTATTATTTACGCCCGAAAAATCAATTGATAATACACATCACTCCTCAGTAGACTGTACTGATCAACTAAATTTACAATCTCATTAAATTTGCCCCCCCCACAAAAAAAAAAAAATAAATAAATAAATAAATAATTAAATAAATGAATAAATAAATAAATAAATAAATAAATAAATAAATAAATAAATAAATAAATAAATAAATAAATAAATAAATAAATAAATAAATAAATAAATAAATAAATAAATAAATAAATAAATAAATAAATAAATAAATAAATAAATAAATAAATAAATAAATAAATAAATAAATAAATAAATAAATAAATAAATTTTATTGAGGACGTGTGACATAGCTACATCGAGCTCCAGGAAATTGACAGAAATTTCACCTTCTGCGTTTTTGTGGAAGCCTTTTCTACTAGCAAGTGTCTCTCAAGTTGTACATAGAACACTTTCATTGAGGTAAGAGAGATTGAAACCAACCTTTTAGGGCCTTTTGGCCCTAAAAACTCTCTCAAATCAACGGCGGTGCCGCTTGGCCGCCATGTTTTCTGCCATGGGTCTTAACAGACCAAACACCGTGAGGTTCAACACCCACCATCTTTCGAAAGGTGTCACACCCCGAGACGTCTACAAAGCTGTCAATCACGAGTTGGATTCAACATCAACAATAGTATGCATTGCTGAACTGGAACGTAACTGGTACAACGTCACCTTTGACAATGAGCAGGATTGTGAGACTATAGCATCGCAAGGCCTGCTATTACATAATGCCCTCGTCCAGTGTGAAAGAGCTAACATTCGCAACTCTGTGATCGCGTACATCAAGGCACCGTACGAAATTCCGGACAATGCCATTACATCGCTCCTGTCTCGGTATGGAACTGTCGCCAACATCCGACGTCAATATCACGGTTTTGACGACAACATTGAAACCGGTGTGAGAAGCTGCCTCGTCAAGAGCCTCAAGAAACCAATACCGAGCTTTCTCAAATTCAGCGGCTTTACTTTGCCAGTTCGATACAGGGGGCAACAGAAAACCTGCAAAATCTGTGAAGAAACAGGCCATCTAGCGAGAGACTGTCCGGCAAGAAACCGATGTTGTGTATGTGGAAGCTACGACCATAGGGCGGCTTGGCACGACAAATACGACAACAGCGAACAAGATGAAATCCGTCACGACAATCCGGCAAATGAACATAAAGAAAATGAAGAGGACACTACTGGAGAGAAAGAAGATAATGAGCCCCAAAACACAGAACCGCCAGCTGAAGATGAAACACACAGCTCCAAAGCAAAGAAAGGAGAAGAAAAGAAAGGTATGGATCAAACAGAGAACACAGAACAGCACCCACCAAAAGAAGCCGCCTCTAAACCTAAGCTATCATTCAAAGAAGTAGTTGCAGGAACAACCAGCAAGAAAACTCCTACAAAACCACAAGGATTTTGGGACGAAGCTATGAACAGCCAAGCAGTTAGAAAGGAAATCCACTGAAGCTTCAACAGCATCATCTAAAGTAGCTCGTGATGAGTCAACACCAACAGATATGGAAACTTTGGCAGCCGAAAACCCAGTTGATGAGACACCAGAGAACATGCACGACCAGGAACATACGGATGAAAGATCCGACGATACATATTCGGAAGGATCGATCGACGAGGATAGTGGAAGACTCGTTGATCCAGATTATCACAGTGAAGACCCAGAAGATCTAGGCGGAGAATTCACTCTCTACACACGCGGGGGAGTCCGTCGACGAAGGAAAAAGCGAACATCATGGGAAAGGAAATCAACAACGAATAACTCTCAACAAACAACAAGTAAAACCAGTGACACTGATCAACCGGGTCCATCAAGCTACCCAACTACCAACAAGCCTAGTAAGAACAACGAAAGCCAACCCAAACAACGAGTTCAACAAAGCCAGAAAGGGAGAGGAAGAGGGAAGCCAAAGTAACTTTTACCTTCATTATGGCTGGTGAGATGAAGACATTAATGTACAACATCATCATTGGTATGTTCATATTGTCTATTGCCTCCATAAATGTTAATGGCTTGAGGAATAACCTAAAACGTAATGTGATCTTTGAATTTTTATGTCGTAACAATTTTAGCCTAATTTTTCTTCAAGAAACTCACAGTGAAGAAAATGACGAACCCGTTTGGAGTAAAGAGTGGCAAGGAAATATGCATTTTAGTCATGGCAATCGCCAATCCAGGGGGGTTGCTATTCTCACTTCAGAAAAATCTGGTCTCTGCATTGATAATATTTCTAGGGATAAGGAAGGGAGATGGATAAAGGGTCAAACTAAATGGAACAATCTTGACATTCCAGTTGCCTCTGTTTATGCTCCAAACAATTCGTACGATAGGGCTTATTTTTTTGATGACATGTCTGATTGGATAATTAGCGATTCTTCTATTATTGGTGGAGATTTCAATTGTAATATTGATAATGTAAAAATCAAAGATGGCAGTAAAACTATTCTTAAAAATGTCATTAACGAGAAAGATTTATGTGACGTCTGGCGCACTATTCATCCTGATAAAGCAGGATACACATATTACCACAAAGCTAGTAAGCAGTCGACTAGAATTGACTATTTGTTTTTATCGTCCAATCTTCTGAGTAATGTTTTAGACGTGCGAGTTAATCCACATGGTAATTCTGATCACTCTATAGTTTGTATGAAATTACATGATCCCGGTAATGTGCATGGCCAAGGAAGGTGGATATGTAATAATAGTCTTTTGAATGACAATGATTGTAAATATCGTATAGAAACCTTTTTACAATTCTGGACTTCTCAAAAATACAACTACAAGTCTCTGTTGGATTGGTGGGAAAGTGGTAAATTCAGAATAAAAGAAATTCTCCAAGATTACGGCAAAGAAAAAGCGCACCTTCAAAAACAAAAAATTAATGATCTTAAGAAAAAATACAACAGGCTCTTGGAGAATCCAGACTCCAGTGCTGATACCATTAAAGACATTGAAGCTCAAATAAAAACCTACGAAATTGAAGAATGGTCCAAGGCTAAAATTAGAGTTCGGAATACCATTAAAGAGGAAGGTGAAAAAGCCTCTAAATTCTTTCTGAATCTTGAAAAACAGCAAGTCCAGAATAGTAAAATTGATAGGTTGGTTAATGCCGAAGGGAAATTTATCGATCAACCTCATTCTATGCTTGATCATGCTAATGATTTTTACTCTGACTTGTATAAAGAGGAAGACATCTCTGATGATCATTTAAATGATATTATCTCTAAAATAAGTAGAAAACAAATTCCTCATGATATTCATTGTAATCTTGAAAAAGCAATTACGGCTGATGAAGTCAAGTTAGCGCTATTTCAAATGAACAAAAATAAGTCTCCTGGCTTAGACGGGCTTACGGTTGAGTTTTATCAGACATTTTGGAACACAATCGCTTCTGATGTCTTAAAAGTCTATAATTGCTGTTTCAAGAATGGTATTTTATGTAGATCAATGAACTCTGCGTTAATTAGACTTATTTATAAAAACAGAGGTGAAAGAACTGATTTAAAAAATTGGCGTCCTATCAGCTTGCTCACTGTCGATTATAAGATCCTATCCAAGGTCATCACTAATAGAATGAAGCTTATTATGCCCCTTCTTGTAGGTGAAGAACAAACTTGTGGAGTTGTAGGAAGAAATATTCATGATAATCTTATGGTTCTGCGTGATACCATTGACTATGTAGAATTAGATAATTCGGAGGCTGCTCTCATAAGTATAGATCAAGAGAAGGCGTTTGACAGAATTAGCTGGAAATATTTGTTCACTGTTTTGACAAAAATGGGAATTCCTTCCAATTTAATTAAATGGATTAAATTATTGTACAGCAATCCCAATTGTAACATTATTGTAAATAATTTTATTGGTTCACCAGTTAAGGTTTCTCGAGGGATTAGGCAAGGATGTCCTTTATCCCCTCTCCTTTATTCTATCTGTGCGGAAGGGTTAGCGAGTTTGGCTAGAACTGATTGTGATTTAAAAGGCATTGTTACGCCGGGAGGTGAAAGTAGTATTAGATTAATTCAACACGCTGATGACATCACTTTCTTTGTTGGTGACAACAAGGAGTTCGTTACTATTGATAACATACTTAGTACCTATTGTAAGGGAAGCGGGTCTAAACTCAATGTAGACAAGTCCAAAGGCATGTGGTTTGGGAAGTGGACGGGTAGAGTCGACAAACCTTGTAACTTCCAATGGTGTGATAAACTTAAAATCCTTGGGATCATATTTGGGAATGATGTCGTACCAAATGACAACTGGGGTCCGAGAATTACAAAAATCCGTAGTACTTCAGATAAATGGTCTAAACGTAATCTCACCTATCATGGCAAGTCTGTTATTGTAAATATTTTGATTGGGCCATGTATTAATTACCTTGGCAGCGTGTTAACCTGTCCCGAGGAAACCGTGAAAAAGATGAATAGTATGATCTGGAATTTCTTCTGGGATGGTAAAATCGAAAAAATTATGAGGGCTACCATCATTGGTCCAAAAGACTCGGTTGGAATGGGTCTTGTTGACATTAACTGCAAATTAATGAGCCTCAAATTAAACTGGCAAGCTCGCTACCCCTTATCTCAAGGGAAATGGAAATATTTTTTTGACTATTGGATTAATAAAGCTAGCGCCAATGATCACTTGGGATGGTATATATTTGCCAATCAGAAAAAAGCTTTGAAAACCACGTCCTTTTTTATTGATGTGATCAATGCCTTTGATAAAGCAGGAGGTATTATGGATTGTAAACATTCTAGTGTCTTAGAAACAAGAGAAATGCCTTTGTGGAATAATGTTAGCGTCACCAAGGACAACGTCACTTTTGGTAGTACCTTGCTTAAATCTTTTGGTATTAACAGGATAAAACATATTGTGAAACAGGGTAAACTGATCTCTTTTAAAGAAATTGCTGAAATGTGTGCATTACGTAATATTAATGCCGGTAGAATGCTAGGTCGCCTTAAGCATCATGTGGATTATAACCTAGTTGAAGAAAAAAGAGAAGGTCCAGCTACTCCTTTATGTAATTGGTTAGTCATCAAAGATTATAACGGAGAGGAGTCTGCTCCGATGTATTTAACTAAAGCCAAGACCAACTACGGCAACCTGATTAGGAAAAAAAGTGTCGTTCCTAGAGTTTAACCAATTTGGCAAAATCTATTCAGTATTAGTCAAGATCTTGATTGGTCTGCGATATGGATCAGCGATTTTAAGAACTACTTAATGGATCCTGATGATAAACAATTCATGTACAAACTTAGACACAGAATTTTACCTACTAAAGATGTTTTGCTTAAAATTGGTATTGTTAGAGAAGAATCGTGTCCGCTATGTAATGTAGAAAGAGAAACTCATGAGCATATTTTCATTTACTGTTCACACACATTGGATGCTTGGATTTTTGTAGAAAGATTGCTTAGCAAATATACAGGTAACAAACATTTTTATTTAAACGACTCTAACAGAATTCTTGGATATGATCTAAAACCGGTTCAGGCCATCATTGTTGCTAAATTGCTTAGGCTGATCTGGAATATTCGATGCAAAAAGGTGTTTAATAGTTATTCAAGACCAGCAGAAATCGACATCATCTCACAGTCTTTGAAATATTTTCTTCGAATGGAAAAGAACAGGTTAAAACCAGAACCATTCGAAAATTGCTATACGAGGAACAATGCTTTGTGTTTCACCACTAAGGACGAAGTCAGTTTTAATTACTAATTGCCTGTTTTATCAAGGGCCAAGTTATTTTCCTTTGTCCCATATGTATCATGTTTTTCTAATTTTTGTTTTTGTTGTTGTCAGTATTGTTTTTTCCCGAACCACGTGATTCCCGAGTCACGCTAAATTGTAGATATTTGTATATATAATAGAGGTATTCATTTAACTATTTAATTATTTTGTTTATTGTTATTATTATTGTTATTTTCTGAGCTTCTGTTACTTACTGTGCCTGTTATATATTAGAAGTATTTACTGGAGTGTATTTTGATAGTGTGTTTATTTGATGTATGCCTTTGCTGATGAATGTTGAATAAACGGAGTAATATAACTCCACATCAAGAGAAAAAAAATAAAAAATAAATAAATAAATAAATAAATAAATAAATAAATAAATAAATAAATAAATAAATAAATAAATAAATAAATAAATAAATAAATAAATAAATAAATAAATAAATAAATCAAATCGATCGATCGATCGATCGAACGAACGAACGAACGAACGAACGAACGAACGAACGAACGAACGAACGAACGAACGAACGAACGAACGAACGAACGAACGAACGAACGAACGAACGAACGAACGAACGAACGAACGAACGAACGAACGAACGAACGAACGAACGAACGAACGAACGAACGAACGAACGAACGAACGAACGAACGAACGAACGAACGAACGAACGAACGAACGAACGAACGAACGAACGAACGAACGAACGAACGAACGAACGAACGAACGAACGAACGAACGAACGAACGAACGAACGAACGAACGAACGAACGAACGAACGAACGAACGAACGAACGAACGAACGAACGAACGA